>NW_019384650.1:0-65194 GCF_000671375.1 Centruroides sculpturatus | reverse complement strand
AGAATAAACTGCCCAAATACCCTTAAACAAAGGAAAAGTACGTCCTTTATGAAGGCATAGAGCCTTTACTACATGAAAATGAAAATTAATGAATACACTGTGTACAGTAATTTACCTGATAAGACAGACCTCAGAAAAATACTTTATGAGAGCTTTTATACTTTTATAAAGCTGTCTATAATGAAAATTAATTAACTAAGGATTTTTTTGCTCTGCCATAGTGTGGCCGAGTTATCCGGAGTGCCGGGTTATCGAGAGCCGAGTTTTCGAGGTTCTACTGTATTGGCTTACATAGCTGTTTGTTACCTTGAAATGCACTATATATTTTTTAATTGTATAATTATTCTGTCATATGTTTATCGCGTAATGTAATATTATATGGTTAAATTCTTTTATCTCTTATTACTTTAATTTTATTTGTCACGCGACATTTCTATATTAATATATACACGGTTTTCTGAACTTTTGATTTATTTAGTCATTCTCGAGAGTTATAATATAGCTATTTTCTCTACCTTTGTTCTAGACGTGAAAGAATATCGGTACTTTTGTAAAGGTAAGCGTAAATATAGTCAGAGCATACGTAGGATCTGTTTGCTTATTATTAACATACCCACAGGTGTAACTATAATTTCGCACTGCACTTAAGGTTGGAGCGTGCAATATAGTTGACCGAGTTAAAAGTAGTGCTTTGTCAAACATTATTGAAATTACTATTTAATTACACACTGTTATATAATGTAATTATTATTATGGTTCACTCTTGTATTAATATTTCGACTAAAGGATGTCACATATCTTGCTGGGGGCGATTATATGAATTGCAATTATCCTAGCGATGTATTGTCTCTACCTCACTCGCAAACACTCATGCTTGTGTATCTATGGATGTGGAACATAATTTAAAGCCTAAAAACTCCTGTAACTTTTGTCGAAATTTTTGAAACTTTGCACAGACCTTTCTATATTGGAAAATTGGGCTGATGCGGCACTTTAGAACACTGGCCGAGAAAGTACCACAACTCGTTGCTGGATTGTTTTTTTTTCTTTTTTATTTATATGCTATGATGTAATTAGCACAATTTGCTTATAGTAGCTAACATCATGAACGTAACGCTTCCATTTTGAACGTAATTACTCTTAAGAATAAATTTATTTATTACAGAAAATTTCAAAAACTTGAAATTTCAGCTATGGAAAGCTTCTTAAGGTGCGTTTTTTTTAAAAAAAATTTTTTAGTTTGAACTTATATCACTAATTCTTGTTATAAAGTAATAAAAATATTTTCTTTGTTATTGAATTTCAATTGTATTTTTTCTGTTTTCAAATCTGTTAAAATGCTCACAAACGACAGAGTTGGATTAATGCTTTTTCTAAGTGTTGAATATTACTTCTGTGCTTTTGAAAAAAATGAGAGTACGTCAGGTAGGAGTAGGAATATTAACTAATGTTTTACTAAGTAAAAAAATTAATTAATTGAAAATTTTTTTTATATATTTTAGTAATTGAACGTAGGATGATTGGAGGAAGGGTGGCAAAATATGGAGAATTTCCATTTCTGGTGAGTTTATAGGTGTAAACAGTTATGTTCCGGCTACTTTACTCATAAGGAATATTACACTAATTTAGGTAGCAATATTTGAAAAAGAAGAATTTCAGGGGTGTTTTACGTTAATCACATCACAAACATTAATAGGAGCAGCACACGTTGTAGAAAGGTATGTTTTTTTACTTTAATTTTTATTGGAAATTTCATCAGTAATTTTATTTTACAATGAATATTTTGATATAAATTTGGTTAACCAGAGGAAGACAGAATGCCTAAAAGTTAAACATTTATATATGACAACATTTAATTATTTATTTAAAATTCAATGATTTTATCACATGAGTCAGAAAAGCAATTTAATAAGTAAATAATTTATCATATTCATTTGATACTAACAAAGAAACACAACCAAATGACTACCTGACTTTTAGATATTTTATGTTAAAATAAGTTCATGTGATCAAGGATTTTTGAGAAAAACAAATCAATTTTAAGCTATTGGATTTATAAGCTATAGTGCAAACACCTTGATAACACTGGATAGCATAATGGTTACATTCCAGCCTTAGGTCGAGCCTTCACTAGCGTAGAAACCTTTGCTGTAAAAACTTAAGCATGTGACCTGTTTGCATTTGCGTCTGGATTGCGGTGGAGGTCCGGCTAATGAAGTTCTTATGGCAACGGTGCTGCCCCAAGTGTCGAAAGTAAATACTTCTTCGCATGTGAATTTGTGGAAACAGAAGATGTGATATATCAATATAAAGACAATGATTATATTCTACGAGTTATTTCTGTACTGTAATTACAAATGTAGTAAAAATTATATCTTTACTTTCATATATTAACTTTTATTATTGTATTATTAAGATAATATACAGCACTTATAAGATTAACTTTTTTATTATATATTCCTCTAAATTGAAGGGTCTTCCTTTAGCCATCCATATCGTGTGTTTTAGGCATCCGTTATTATAATCGGGATGCCTCTTGTCGCAGATACATGAATACTTTTGGATGTTTTCGATAAATCTTTCCAGATATATTCTAGAGTAGCCATGAGAGAACATACACAAAAGCTCGTTTTCTGCCATTTTCGCACCGTGTCACAATGACCTAGATTTCATTGACTTCTGATTGGTGGATGGTACCGTTTTATGGCCATATTCGCATCGAAAGTTGAACACTGCTCGACTTGCTTTTACACTGGTTTTACGACCTGCTCAGGCATAATATCGGGGTCATGTGATTAAAAGCTTTTACAGCAAGGGGTTTTACGCCTGTTTTTAGGCTAGTGGAGTCTCAGCCTTACATGTGCATATCCCAAGGCTGTTCTGGATTCAAGTCTCAATTTTTTTAAGCATTTTTTAAAATTCTTAAAAATATTAGACTTGCACCCATGGGTTGCATTAAAAATGGGTTACATTTTTCTATTACTGAATTCTTTATTTTCATTTTTTTTACTAATTTACTTATTAAATATGCGTATAACTGAATTTATTAACAGTTGTACATAATGATTTTCCATTTTAAAAGAAACTTGAATTTGTCCAAAGACACACGAATAGCTAACAACTTGAAATGAAGTTTATATGATTAATTCATGCTCAAAACAGAAAACTGCAAGGAATAAGCTTATATTCAATTTCCATTTAAAAGTCAGCATTAGGTTTTAATGATGCTTTGATATCTCCAATTCCCAGCTAAAATATTTTCACTTCTCTTTAATTTGTAGTTTGTGTTTATATATTGGGAACTTTACAAAAATATAGTAAAAGTGCATTTTAAGTTGAATGAGCTGTCAATTAAAATGGAACATTAAGAGAATAAAATACACAAGTAAATTACTAAAAAAAATATGCAAAAATAAAGGATTTGGTAATGGAAAATTGTAACCCACCTTTCCCTCAAAAATAAAAATTTAAGAGAATAAAAATGAAATTTTTAAAAAATTCTTAAAAATCAAGCTTTAAACCCAAAACAGCATTTGAATATGCTCTCAGGCTGCAACATAACCATTATACCACTTATGCCTTTAACATGTTTGCACTAGAGCATATAAATTCAATAGCTTTAAAATTGATTCCTTTTTTTAATGAAACTGCTTAGGATTGAGTATTTTTTGCAATTATATATAGGTTTAATTTCACATAAACTTTTGTTTTAAACATGAAATATTTAAAGTTATGTAGTCATTTGGTTCCCTTTCCTTGTAACATATGCCATGATTTTGAAATTGAATTTTCAAATTGTTTTATATAGGGAAAGTTATACAGATTGTTTCTTGTTGTCATAAGTTTCATGTGAACAGTATGAGTGACCAGAACAGACAGATGTTTCTTGCCATTGTGCAGCAAACCTCATTTGATATGTGTGTGTATGTGTGTTGACATGTATTTCATTTAATATCTTGGAATATGTTAATGATGAAATAAAACTTAGTGTGGTAGCTCGTGTGTAAGGGACATTGATGTTATTAAATTTTGATGATTAAAGGTCAAGGGAGTAAGGAGATAAAGGGGTGTCATGTGTCATATTTCAAGAAGGGTTGGACTTAATGAAGATGTTATTCATTTGCATTTGCAATTTTTTTTATAAAACTAATCATTACTTTCAAAATTAAGCCTTTTGCCATTTTATAATAATTAAAAAAAAATAAACATTTTTTATAACAAAATCTCATAACAGATGGCACCTCACAATTTTATTTATTATAATTAAAAATATACCGTATTTTTTGGCATATAAGATGACTTTTTAACCCAGGAAAATCTTCTCAAAAGTTGGTGGTCATCTTATATGCTGGGTGTCATCATATATGGCAAGTATATCCCAAACTCTATATTTTAACAATAAAAGTTGGAGGCCTCTTATACGCCTGAAAGTACGGTACTGTAAAAGTTATTTTTTAACAGCTGGGGAAGTTACACAACTCATTGCTAGATTTTTTTTATTTTGATTTTATCCTCAATATTTTGAAAGAGACAAGATCTAGTTGAATACGTGGAATTACCTTCTACAAAAATTTTATTTGCATATTTTATAAGTAAATTAGTTTTAAAATTTCTAATTACCGTTATATCATGGCATGATAATTAAAATTTCATATTGTGTGTGTGCATTTGAGTCACTACCAAATAATAACTAAGCTATTTCAATATTCAGATTTTCAAAACCTTTCTTGATAAGTTATTGCAGAATATTCAAGGCGGTCTAAAATGACAAGTGAAGTTTGTTAGGATTGAGAAGATATGCATAAATTTGCTCTAAGCTAAGGTTCCAGCTTCTGTAGTGATTTCAAAAAAGTGCTTAATTATTTATTATATTTAAAATTATTTTGTTTATTATTAAATTTTTAAAAATTTTTTGTTATTAATCATTATTAATGTAGCAGTTAAGAATAAACCATTAATTTTTTTACAAATATGTTTGCTTATAAAGAAAAAAATTATCTTTTACATGGTTGGATTGTTGACTATTTACACTGTAATTACTGTTTTTTTGCATTTTATAAAGAAGTTGAATTATTATTTTATTTAATTGTTAATATACATAATATCTTAGTTGTAATAATGATAATTAAAATTTCTATAAAATGTATAATAATTTTTATGAATTTCATTGTCACATGTTTATACAGTATAGAAAAGTTATTTTATATTTAAAACTAACATTTTTTAAAATTTCTTAATCAATCCTTATATTTTAATTGTAGGAGATCAAGCAGGTGAGTGTAGAGCTCATGGAAATTTAGGATCTGCATATTTTTCTAAAGGTAATTACAAAGAGGCACTTACAAGTCACAGATACCAATTAGTTTTGGCAATGAAATGCAAGGATACGCAAGCTGCTGCTTGTGCTCTTACAAGTTTAGGCAAGTATTTGTTATTTATTACATTTCTTTCTAAATAAAAATAAATCTTTATATAATTTTTTCTATTCTTAAAAAATATTCACGCCAAAATATATTCTTAAATAATATTCACACCAATTAATTTTTTAATTATGTATAATTAAAATATTATACATAATTTGCAACTAAACATATTTCATACAGCAACATCTATAATTAAATGTTTGCTAATAACTATCTGAACCCTAATTATTTATCAGTTTTATTATTGTATTTAATTCTAGTGAAGATAAGATAAATTATTGTGACATGTTGATACAATTGTTTAGTCACTGTTGTTAGTGTTTTTGTCACTAAATGTCATTCCATATGTATGTGTATTCACAGTTTACATCTTTTTTACAATTTCTATGATTCAGCTCTTCTAAAAGCAAAAAATTCTACATCACAAATACCCATTTTTTAAAGCTAACGTTTTTTATACATAGTCAAGACAAAGGCAATCTTGACTTTGGCTTTCATTAAATCTGCCAAGGTCAAGATGTCTTGACAGGTTTTTTGAGATAGTTTGACTCTGCTTTATGTTCACTTTGTTTTTACTCATTTCTGCAATATTCCAATATTTTCTTGCAATGAGTAAAAAATTTTCTATTCTGATATACTTCCTATCATATTTAATGATTCTACTTATCAGATTGATTTTTGCCAAATTACAAAGCTGTGGAGTTGGAGTCATGGAGTTTTGGTGTTTGAGTCGGAGTTGTCAAAAATCTACCAACTCAGACTCCTTTTTACTTTCCCAACTTGTGTATATAAAATGGAAAAGTATTGGAATCATGTCAAATTTGACCCTTGACTTCTTTTTTACAAATCTACGTGTTTGGAGAACTCCTGAACCCAAAAAAATGTCAATTAAAGGGATATAGTTCAAGTGTTTCTTGGCATTTAATTTGTTTAATTTTTTTATTCTCTGTTCTGAGATATTAAACAATATTTCAGAATGGGTAAAGTTTAAGAAATGAAGTTTGGCACCGTAGCTTGTGTATAAAGCAGATATTATGCTATATAAATGCTATTAAATTTTGGTTGTTAATTAAAGGTTGACAGGGTGGAGACACAGAACAGGTCATATGTCATATCTCCAATGTGTTGGACTTAATGAATAGTTTACTCATTATTAGAGTTCAAAATTTTTAAAATAAAATTCATCTCTACCCTCAAAATTAAGCTTGAGTTCTAATATGAGCACAGACAGGAAATCTTACAAAATTTAAAGTTAATTTTTACAATGCACTGGAAAAAGTAAATCACATTGACCATTCTTCAAATTTGGATGTTAAAATGGCAATACTGCACTATCCAGACATTATCCAAGGTATAGCATTGACTGTCGCAGTATTGCTACCAATCCAAGTTTCAGTAGTGTGTTTATTTTCCACTCTTAAAATTATTAAATCTGATTTAAGAGCTTGCATGAATGCTGACTTTTTAAAAAGAAGCAATTCTTTTTAAAAAGTAATTCAGTTTATAACAGAGATGAAAAATAATAAATTAATCAACATGGTGAAATAAACAACCTTTTTCTTTACCAGTCTAAATGTTATATTTCTTATTCTTGACTTAGTTTAATGTATGTACATGCATATATATTACCTAATATACCTATTTATTATGTACAACATTTTTATTAAACTAATTTGTTTGTGTATGAATTCATTTACTGTTTTTATTTATAAAGGCTTACCAAACACAATTGCCATCATCAAACAAGTCAATAAATATGACTTGTATATTATATTGAATTTATATATTAAGTAGATGTGTCAAATTTTAATGTTTAATTAAGTTTTTAAAATTGTTTTATTTTGTATTTTTAAAAATAGCAATCAGAATCATCATCATTATTACTTTCCTGGCTGTTATACAGTATAAACCTATAACAAAGAAAAAGAATGAGAATCAGTCAAAAAATGACTTTCCCAGATTTTTACTCTTGGACCCAGGAAGCCTTCAAACATAGAGAAAAGCAAAAACATTTTGGGTTTTTTTTGTATGCATCGATGTTGGAATGTGTGTGGTGGTGACACAATTTAATTCAACCACATTGAGACTTAACTTCACCTGTGTTATTCCCAATACATATCGGGGTCATGACCTTTGATCCGCAAGGTTAAACCCAATATATCTTGTTACGGTATTGGTACATTTTTGGAACTAGATGTCGCTAGTTGTTATAATTTTTATATTAAAACTCAATTCCAAAATATTATTTTTTTGTTTATATATTTATTAATATATCTATTTTGTTTGTAAAAAATAAAAAAATAATTTTGGACAATACAATAGCCACAATTATTTTTTTTAAAAACTTATACATAATATCTTAGTTGTAATAATGATAATTAAAATTTCTATAAAATGTATAATAATTTTTATGAATTTCATTGTCACATGTTTATACAGTANTTACTCTTGGACCCAGGAAGCCTTCAAACATAGAGAAAAGCAAAAACATTTTGGGTTTTTTTTGTATGCATCGATGTTGGAATGTGTGTGGTGGTGACACAATTTAATTCAACCACATTGAGACTTAACTTCACCTGTGTTATTCCCAATACATATCGGGGTCATGACCTTTGATCCGCAAGGTTAAACCCAATATATCTTGTTACGGTATTGGTACATTTTTGGAACTAGATGTCGCTAGTTGTTATAATTTTCATATTAAAAATAAATTCCAAAATATAATATGTTTTTGTTTTTATATTTATTAATATATTGATATCTATTTTGTTTGTGAAAAATAAAAAAATAATTTCAGACAATACAATAGCCACAATTATTTTTTTTAAAAACTTAAAATTTTTTATTAGGCTTAACAGCGACAAAAATTCAACATGGTGGCCACATGCAACAGAGAAAAATTTTAATGTGGGATAGGTTACTAACTCCTGTGTTAAACCATCCAGCTCCGATTCAAAAATCACAGAAGTTATTAAGCTTAAAACGGAGTGAACAAAATCGTTCCTCCTACACACAGGAAAAAAATTCACAAATTTTTTGCATATCTCAACATTTCAAAGAGAATCCTAAGTTCAAAAATGTAAAAATTTGAGGGGATACTTTTTGACTGATCAGTATACTTTCCCAGCTGTTATATATAATAGCTAGTATTGCTGTTATAAAATAAAAATTATTGAATACACACTTATATATTGACTATGTTATTACTTAGAAGAGTCTTTTAGCTTTGAAATAAAAAGTTTTTACGTTTTGTCTTTATTAGAACTATATTTATTGAAGCTTTTATTCTGAGATCTTGTGATGACATTAGAATTCCTAGGCCTATTTTGTTAACAAGTTTGCCCTGGTTAGAGTCAGAGTTGGTAGATTTTTACACAGCTTCACAGCCCTGATTAATTATGAAAGATATGGTTATCTTAGAATCTGATATGTTCTTTATAATGGAGAGCATCCTTTGTTTTTACATAACTTTTTCTGAAAGGATCTTTTTTGTTAGTTGGGATTTTTATGGACAAATTGATGTAATTAAAATTTTTCATGAAATAGATAATTAGATACATTGGATTACTAAATAGCTATTAAATAATTTGTTTTTTTTTAACTTTTTAGGAATAAATTTTAAAAAATGTATATGTAAATATTTAAAGAAAATACATTTCTTGTTAAAATCAACTTTTTAAATTATTCTTTTTTCAATAATAATAAAGTTGCACTATTATAAAAAAGCATTTTTTAATGAGATGGTAAGGCTTGATTTGATGACCTTGACTTTAAAGTGTCATGGTAAAGATTAAATATACAGGTAACCCCTGTATAACATGGCACTTCTATAGCACGGATTCACTCTAACACGGTTTGAGAATTGGAAACATCCCCGTATAACATGGTGTGCTTTTATGGCACGGGTTCACTCTAACACAGTTTGGGAATTGGGTAAAACCCTCGTACAACATGAAATGTAATAAAGGGGGTTCTTTTATATCTCTGCGTAACTTTGCATGAGCATTCTAATTGTTTCCATGGCTACTTTGAATGCTTTTCAACAAATAATCCATTTAGTGGTTAAATTTTACAATTGGGACCCTTCTTTTGCCTCTAAAAGCTCATTTTAGAATTATAGATTCCTTCATCACGATACTATCGATAGTGCGGGTGCCGCCATCTTTCTTTCACTGTTGTTCCTAAATGCTTACAAACAGCAGTGCAGACGACCACTATTAACGAATGCACCCAGTTGCAGAATGACTGCTATTAACGAACGCACCCAAAAACTGTTACCAGTTGATGATGCTCATGCTGAGATCATCATATAGGATGAATAATCCTCTGGTAAAATATTTACTTAAATAATAAATAAGTATTTTACCTTTGAAAAAATGAATAATAAATCCGATTTAAATAAGGATTTAACAGCATGTTTTTTAATTTTTGGAACCTAACCCCCCTTTTCACACTAGTTCTTTGTTTTGTATAACACGGATTCACATAACACGGCAATTTTTTGGAATGTAACTCCCGTGTTATACGGGGGTTACCTGTATACTATTTTATATTATTTAACTCTGTTTAAACATTGTTATATATTTCGCAAATAGTTTTAAAGTTTTACTAATTAATGAAACATCAGAAATTTCTTAATATGAAGAAATTCTGGGTTATCTGATCTATGATACTTTGGTAAAAATTTGTTTGATTGTTAAATGACTAATTAAAAGAATTTTTAAATTGAACTTATGTACTTTTTCCATTTGCTCTAAAAGAAATGTTTTAAATTATTTAAGGTTTTATATTAATTAAATTCCATTATGAGTACATTTTGTAGNAAGGTATATATATATATTATATATGATTTATAATATTAAATATTAATTTAAATTTTATATTAATATTTCCAGGTCATGTATACACTGCAATTGGAGATTATCCCAATGCTCTTGCAAGTCATAAACAATGTGTACAGTTAGTCAGACAAATGGGAGATAGATTACAAGAAGCTCGTGAAATAGGCAATGTGGGGGCAGTTTATTTAGCAATGGGAGATTTCGGAAAGGCCGTAGATTGCCATTTAGAACATCTTTGTTTAGCTAAACAACTTGGAAATAAAGTTGAAGAAGCTAGAGCTTACAGTAATCTTGGATCTTCTCATCATTATCGACGAAACTTTGAACAAGCAATTACATTTCATAGCCATGTTTTAAGAATTGCTCAAGAACTTGGAGACAAAACTATAGAAGCCAGAGCTTATGCAGGTCTTGGACATGCAGCTAGATGCATGGGTGATTATCAACAAGCAAAAAAATGGCATGAGAAACAATTGGATATGGCATTGAGCACAAAGGTATGTAATTTCTTGTCATTGCTACAAATGTATTTTGTGATGGTAAATGCAAAGCAAAGTATTAATAGTTTTGTAATTAAAACTGAATTTATTAATAATATATTAGTTTTAAGTTGCTTTGGAATATATTTTGATTTTGAAATAATAGACATGTAATATTAAAATTTAAAATCATAAAAATATGAAGAATCTTCATAGAATGATTCTTCATATTTTTTATTAAATCATTAAAAGTCAATTTCTTTTTTTATTAGTAGTAATGATATACTGTAATAACAAAACTATTTTTTTTGCCTTTTGTGCATCACCTATGATTTTTTTGCAATAAAGAATGAAAAAAAGTTATTTGGGTTTTACTCATGCAAGTGTAAACTGTTCATATAAATCATAAAAGATATAAAAGAATTTTTTCAGATATGGGCTATGGATTTTATTTAAAATACCAAAATTTTAAACTTTTAGAGATTTATTAAACTAAATTAATACATTTTTCTTTAAATTTAGAGAGAAATTTTTAAAATTCATTAAGAAATATTTTAAAAATTGATGTGGAGTAATCTAACAAATTATAATACATTAAAATATTATTAAGTTATAATCTCTCCACCTACAAAGCAAGTCCTATGGAAATAATGAATATGAGTCCCTAAACCAGAAACAAAATGATAGTATGAGAAATGTTTTCATTAAAATATCAATTGTTCAGTTCAAAGCATCTTATTTTTATAATAATGTATTTGCTAATTAAAATAAGAAGTCATTGTATTAATAACAAAAAATGAAATTTATATGTTTTTTATGACTTGCTAATCATTATTTGTGTATTATTGAAAAACACAATATTTATTACAGCACGTTTTTCTGTAGAATAACAGAATATATTTGAAAATATTTAAAACTTGTATATATAGTTTATAGTGGATTCTCATATCAAGGTGTCATTTTGTTAATTTATTAATTTTTGTCATACACTTGGTTGTATAAATTTTTCATATTCTGTCTACACTTTGTTCTTACATTTTTTGAAATTTTGATTTAATGCTATATTTTCACTAATTTTTGTGTATCTTTTGTTTCTTAAGAGTTAAAGTTTTGTTGGTAATTCATGGAATCATTGTCCTGGAGTCAGTGTTGTTGATTGTCTTCTTGACAGCAGATAAAATTGTCTCCGAATTTTTTCAGCTATTATTTATATCAGTTTATGGTTGAAATACTTGTCAGATTTTTCTCAATTGCATGCACATATCTATCTCTAATATTCGTATATCAGAACAACCTTTTGGGTTAATCAGATATACAATATTCTGCTTTTGTGAAGTTTTCTTTAATGGCATTTTCTTGAATTTAATTAACTGTACAAATTACTGGTTTGTGATTTGATCCATAATCTCCATCCCGCTTGATAATAGAGTTTCTCTAATGCATTTATAATAAAATGAAGTCAGTTTGTACATTTTATTGGATGAAACCCCTTGTGTGTGCCTTATAATAGCAGAACTCTTGAAGCAGATATTGCTGATGCCATACAGATATATGTTATATAATTTTACTAGTTTTTGTCCATTTTTATTTCTTACTTCCAGACCTCTTTTGGTCTGGAAGTAAGACCTCATTTTCAACCTCATTTTCTTCTCTTCCCAGGTCACGCTTGGCATTGAAGTCATCCATTATAATTAAAATTTCTTGATATCTTAATTTCTTTATAGTGTTTTTTAAAAGGCCATAGAGCTTAGTTGTCTCTGCTTCATCATGTCCTAGCATTTGAACCATTAAATAGATTTTGGTCTTATCTTGTAGGTGCATACCAACCAATAATTTTGTCAGAAATGTGAAAAATTTTTATGATAGCATTCTTGTTAGCCATGAGGCTTATTCTTTTCTGTAAAATTTCTAACTGGTGTTATAGACCTTAAATTAAAAGCCTCTTAGCATAGCCACTGTGTAATTTGGCTTTGGTCATTCTCCTGGAGACTTCTGCTGTACTTATAAGATCAATATTTATAGAGAAATTTAATTTTAATAATGAAATAAATCTCATTTTACAAATTAAGGTTTACTTTTATATTCACAGGAATAAGTCATAACATTAACAGTTCTTACAAGAGCTGTTAATTTTATGCTATGACTTATAATAATTCATATTTATACACAATCTCTAATAACATATTTATAAATGATAAATATGGACATTAAAATTATTTTAAAAGATTCATAATTTTCAATCTTTTTGCATTATGTAACTATTTGTGAACATTTGAATACAGTATATTTTGTTAAAATAGTTTATTTATTTATTATTTTAGTAAGAATGATACATTCTAAATATCTAAAGTGTACATTTTTTTAATATACAGGATAAAGTTGCAGAAGGTAGAGCCTGTTCAAATTTAGGTATTGTTTATCAACTTCTTGGAGATTTTGATGCAGCAGATAAATTACATCAAGCTCATCTGAACATTGCTAGAACTTTAGGAGATAGAGCAGGAATGGGAAGAGCTTATGGCAATATTGGAAATGCGTATAGTGCTATGGGTCGCTATGAACAAGCAATTAAGTTTCATAAACAAGAATTAACAATCTCTAAAGAAGTTAATGATAGAAGTGCAGAAGCATCCACTCATGGAAATCTTGCAGTAGCATATCAAGCCTTAGGAATGCATGAAATGGCTCTCTTACATTATCATAGTCATCTAAATATTGCACAGGAACTTAAAGATACAGCAGGTGAAGCTTGTGCCTTATGCAATCTTGGAAATTGCCATAGCTCAAGAGGAGAATTTGCTCAAGCAGTACCTTATTATGAAAGTTTTTTAAGACTCTCTCAAGAAATATTAGATGTGGAAGGAGAAGCAAAAGCTTGTCACTTTTTGGGTTATGTTCATTATTGCTTAGGAAATTATAAGGTATGTTAATTACTTGTTAAATGAAATAGTATTAGATCTAAAAACAGAAATATATTGATAGTGATATTAATTTCTTTATATAATAGATGATGATATGTTTAGTGTTATTTATTTTTAATATTTTTTTTTTCATGTGTTTTTTATAAATAAATTTTTTATAAATGTTTAATATGTTTTGTTGAAATTAAAATCATAAGGCTCAGTAGAGGCAAGCTGTCAAGAAAGTGTGCAAATGAATGAACAAATGGCTTAACAACATTTTCTGTCTATCCCAATTCACATTTTATTAAAAGAAACTAAAGATATATGTGCCATCTAGACAAAATACGAATATTGTTGTCATCTGCTAATTTTTTTATTTCTGTATCAAATTTCATCAAGTTCAATCCATTCATTCTTGATAACAATTTTTAGATATTTTTCATTTCACTTAAAAACTCTTCTTCTTTTCTCATTGAGTCAAAAAAGTTACATTTTATGAAATGTCCACTAGGGGTGCACTCATTATGTTCGTCATTTTAATTTTAATTTTTTTTTGACAAAATTTAAATTTTTAAATAACACAATATTGAAATTATTTAAATTATATTAGTCTATATTAATATCTCCAAAAATATATTTGTAAATCTTACAGGCACAGAAACTGCCATCAAGCATGTGTTGATCAATAGTTTTTAAATTAATACAGTTTCTTCTTAGATGTACTACATGAAACACAATACAGTATGATATTTTCCTTCAATGACTATGTTTTACATTCATAATCATTTCACTGTGGAAAGTCATGATATCAGGGACATTAAGGAATTGTTCCAGCATCAAAAGCTGTAATATTGGTGTCAAGAATTTTCATTATATACAGTTTTTGTATCAGTGCCAATGTCATTTTTACTAAAACAATATTTTGATTTGCGAACTTATGTTTGGCAGTGCATTACAAATTTATTTCATTACTAATTATTCCGATGTTTATTTCAATATAAACAGTTTGAAGGAATTATTATCACATTATATATACTTTAAAGTAATAGTGAAAAGCATTATGATCTGCAATGAATGCAATGCCAAGTGTGAGTTTCCAAACCAAAATATTGTTTTATTAAAAATGACATTGGCACTTACTATAAAAACTGTATATAATGAAAATTCTTGACACCACTGTTATAGCTTTTGACATCAGAACGATTACTTGACATCCCTGATTATTTTTTTGAAGTTTTTGTTTTTGAAGTGTATGTTTTTGAAGATTTTCTTCACTAAGGTCAGTATATTCTTTATAAAAAAAAATCATGGACTATTATTTTTGATAAAGGTAAAAGATGTATTGTACATAATATCAAATTAGCAAATACACTTTGTACAAAAATGACATTAAAAAATTATTAATCATAATCATTTGTATCTAACTAAAATATTTTTAGAAACTTAATTCATTTTTAATGTTATTTATTGTACAATAGATCATGCTCATTAATAAAGAATTTTATGGCTATGTTGGTATTTAATGGATTTGAATATATTTTTATGATAATAGACTTTTTGGAATATTCTATATATAAAATAATTGTATTTCAGTTATGTTACTATGATATATAAAGTGTTTATGTGGTAGATAATATTATTTTTTATAATAAAAGTCTAAGTTTGATATTGAATTCTGATATCAATGATATAATATATTTTAATAATTTAATTTATTTATTAGGAAGCAGTTCATTACTATGAAAGAGATTTAGCATTGGCAAAAGATTTACAAGATCGTATGAGCATGGGAAGAGCATATTGCAATTTGGGATTATCACATTTGGCTTTAGGAAATTATGAAGAAGCTTTAGAATGTCAAAAATATTTTCTAGCTCTTGCCCAAATGATGAAACATGTTCAGGTAATTTTATAATTTTATTAATTTAATCAATTTAAAAGTAGTGTAGATTTTTAAACAATTGAATTATAATAATCATTTTTATAAATAATATTTAAATACAGAAAATATGATTGAAATTTTTTATAATATAATTACAAACAATCATTATATCTCTAACTGCATTATTAATTAATAAACTCCACCATACCTTTAAAATGCAGTCTATTTTAGCAAGTTTAAATTCTTTACGTCGATCCTGAAGAAGGTCTGTTAATTTGACCAAAAACGTTCAATAACTTGTTAAAATAGACTGCATTTTAAAGGTATGGTGGAGTTTATTAATTACAAACAATTTTTCCATATTATAATTTTTTAAGATTTTAAATTAAGGATATTTCTAAGTTAATTATTGTTTACATAATACAGTATTACCTCAGGATACAAAATTAATCTGTTCCAAAACTGAGATCATATCCTGAAAATTTTGTATGCTGGGACGTTCGTATCCTGAGGTACTACTGTATATGTCTTCTTAATATACTGCTTTCATTTCTGTTATGTCTTGTTATTTCC
Organism: Centruroides sculpturatus; assembly: GCF_000671375.1. Classification (NCBI taxonomy): domain Eukaryota; kingdom Metazoa; phylum Arthropoda; class Arachnida; order Scorpiones; family Buthidae; genus Centruroides; species Centruroides sculpturatus. Next base: position 49,093 of record NW_019384650.1, on the reverse strand, counting down.
ATTGCAAAAAGATAAATTTTTTTACTTGTTCTAAATATATAAGATCACATTAATTTTAGTTAATATCAAAATATTACTGTCTATTTTTATAAATAACCCTGGGATTAATTATAAAAAACTATGTGGCTTGAGTGTAAAATATTCACAACAAAAATAAGGCCAGGCTTATTGTTGGAAACTTATTTATTAATAAAAATTATACTTTCATTTATTAAAAGAATCATAATTCATCAGTTTCTAAATTGTTGTATTCCAATATTTTGATACTATTCTTGTTTACTTCTTCTTTGGCATTATTATTTTATATTAGGCTTCTGTACATTCTTCAGATTTAACAAGTCCAACTGGTGTGCAACCACATAAACTTTGTGTTTTAGAGATATTGTAGTTGAAACAACTATGTATTGATGGTAGTTATATGAAGTTCAATAGAAACAAAAAGTAATCAGCAGTTTGTAACATATGGAAATAATCAGTCACTAGAATAGAGTATAAGAATGAAAAACACAACAACACAGTAAAAAATTATTCAGTTAATTTAGAAAATATTTAAATTTTTTTTTATTATTCTATTTTGTATCATTGGAATTAACTTGTTAATGAATTATGATTGCATATTGAAATTATATTTTTAAATTGAAATTTTATTTTTTCAGGGAAAATTTAGAGCTTTAGGAAATTTAGGTGATGTATTAATGAAAATGAAAAATACAACTGAAGCTGTTAAAGTTTACCAAAAACAATTAGTTATATCAAAACAAAGTAGAGATAAAGCATTGGAAGCTGCTGCCTATGGTGCTCTTGGTTTATGTCATCGTCAAATTCAGTGTTATGATAAAGCATTAGGCTATCATACCCAGGTATGTTAAAGGTTTTTGTTCTGTAGGTAACATAAAAGTAGTTTGATTATTAAATTGAATATACAATAGACACTCTATAACTTGAATGGGAAAGGACAGAAAAAAATATCAAGTTAACAAAATTTTGAGTTATAGAAACTACCATTATATTAATGAGATAATGTAAACATTACAATACAAACAATACAGTTAGACTTAAATACATTATAGTTTATAAAAAGAAATATTTATTTTAATGAAAAATAGTATTGATAATTTTTAATACAAGTTAGATGATAATTCTCTCATTTTAAAATAATGAATAGCTTGAATTGTCATTTGCATATTAAATCAATTTATAAATATCTGAAAATTAATTATTGTGTGTCTAAATTACAATAACCATAAATAATTTATAACATTTATTTTTAGGAATTAACCATCAGGCAAGAAATGGGTGATGTGAGAGGTGAATGCAAAGCACATGGTCATTTAGGAGCTGTTCATGTATCATTAGGAAATTATACTCATGCAATTAAATGTTATGAAGAACAGTTGGAAAGGGCAAAAGAATTAAGAGATTGTAATCTTGAAACTCAGTCTTTAGGAAACTTGGGCATTTCGCATCTAAATATGGGTCATTTTGAAGATGCCATTGGTTATTTTGAGCAACAATTAGCACTATTAGAACAGGTAATTTAATTTAGAAATGATGTAAAAATAATAATAATTTTAAAAATAAATTTAATTGTAATAATTCCATTTTTGAAAGTTTTAAACATATATTAATAATGTATTAATTTAAGAAAAACTGATGTTCCATGGAAGGCTTAAAATGACTGTATCAGATCTGAAAAATTGTATAGTTTTTAAGACAAAGTTAAAACATTCATAAAAATAAAACAAGGATATTTTACTCTGAAAAATAAGCATCCTCACAATTAATAACATTTTCCCAATGAGAAACAAGTTTATAAATTCCCTTCTTATAAAATTCTTTGTCTTTAGAAGCAAAAAGTTTGATCAACTTCTTTTCTAATATCTTCAGTTTTGAAATTGTTGGTTAAATATGTGATTGCCAAGTGATAAGAAAATATGAAAAAGATGATGAGAGGTCTGGTGAATTTGGGGTGGCGTAGAATTTCACAAGAAAGGCTATGAAGCTTTTCTTGAGTTATTCTTGAAGTGTGCAGTTTTGCATTATCTTGAATAAAGATATTTGCTATTAATCAGCACTAGACATTTTTGGAAACTCTTTTCATTTATACATTGCAGCTGAGAAAACGTCTCCTGTGATTGTTTGATCTGAAGATAAGAGTTTGTAACGAACAGTATCTGTTATTTTCTACTAAACACACACGAAAAATTTCAATACTTACTGGGGCAGATCAAAAATATCCCAGGACAGATTTTATTTTAGAAAAACAAAAGCAATTACCAGTCACTGAAGTTATCTCTTTCAAAGTACAACCTTCTAGATTGTATGCAACAGTTATAGTGATCCTTCAACTTTTCCATGAATGTCTGATAGGCCTGTTTGGGAATGACCCACCTTTTTTGTGTCACATTCAATTGTATCTCTGTAATATCTGATGTCTTTTCATCTTCAGGATGCTTTTGAGCCTTGGAAAGAGGAAGAAGCCACAGGGAGACAAATTGGCAAGTAAGATGGATGGGGAAATATAGGGATGTTCTGCTTGGCCAAAAATTCTGTTACACTTGGCACAGAATTCCATTGTATAGCACATTGTCATAGTACAGAAACTAGTTATCAGAAGACAATTTGTAAGGGAATTTTTAATTAGCTGCATCTCTAAGGCACTACAGAACAGTCTGTAGACATCTGTTGATCAACAGTCTCATTGATTCATGCTATTGATCATCCTGTTTATGGGTCATCATTAGTTGAAGTGCAGCCATTTTTGATATGTAAATACTACTGAAATGTTTTGGACTGACTGAGTGCTGTTTCCAAATGCTTGTTGAAACATTTCGTACATTTTGGTGACTATCTTACCAAGTTTCTAGCAAAACTTGATGCTAACATATTGTTTGTTCATCTCATCCATTTCACAATATAACAGTAGGAAATATGCCTGCACTTACTGATAATTGAGAAGTGTTGCCACCCACCATTCCCTCAAATGGTGTCAGGATGTAATGTCTTATCTATTGATCAAATTAAAAGCCCAGATAGTATTCTAATGGTGCAGATAATTCTAATGATGCATCTAATAAACAAAGGGTTTGAAAGTACCAGGCCTGGACTTTGCACAGGCAAAAAAATAAATTGTCATAAATGTCAAAACTTGAAATAATTACTATATATAATGCAAAATATCTATTTATTAGTAAAAGCCTGAATATATACAATTCAAGAAACAATGATAGAGAATAACCTGCAATTAAAGATAATTTCTCAAAAGACCAAAACAAATATATATATAAAACTTTCCCAACAATTGGGGACTTACAAATTAAACTATAACTATCTTAGAACTATTACCACAAAAACCAACAAGCAAAATATGAAAAATTATCAGAAAAGCATAATGAATCTTACTAAGTTGTCTTACCATCACCAAGAAATTCTGTCACTGGAACTGGAAAGCCTTTCATCAATCTCTCGATCTTTAGCACCATCTTGTTTGATTCTTTGCTTTGTCTCCTTGTAGTGCGGTTGAGTGACGTTACAAGCATACACCCACTCAACCCAATTTACATACTCGTTAACACTTCATTCATCCTAGTAATTGGTTCTTAATTTATGTGATCTTCCTTACAATAATTTTCTAATAGTTTTATGGCATTTTCTGATGACAATTTGGGGATGAGAGATCATTCTTTCAACTTCCTGTGGAAGTCTCCCCTAAGATGTCATTTCTGGGTTGATGACATCATAGGTTGCTGTTAGCAGTCATCATAGGGTGAGTTGATTTTGAATTTTTGCCCAGGTGAGGTGTAATAGTCTATTCTTAATGAAATAAAATGGCTCAAAAATAAATAGAATAATGAACTAAAATAATCTTCAAACAAAATAGAACTGGTTGGAATCAACTCCATACACGGAGATATAGTTAAATATTGTCAGTGTTACCATCAGTTTTTGTGATCCATTTTTCATTTTACATCAGTAATTTGCCCAAAAGAAGAGATAAACAAATTGAAAATCTTTGGAATTTGTGAATTTATGTGGAATCCATTTGCTTAATTCGTACTTTTCCCAGTCAGAGCAAGTGCAGATGAATGGTTTCATTGCTCACATCAAATCTTTCTGCAAGCTGTCCACATGTTTGACTTGAATTTGACTCAGTAGTACTCTTTAATTTGTTGTCATCAATAACTGTTGGTCATCTTTCACGAGGTGCATATTCAAAAGATTCATCTCTTGACGCAAATTTTTAATACTATTTTAAGGTCTTGCATTCACTAACTGTCCCTTCTCCAAATGCTGTGTAAATTCATAAAGTAAACATGCTCAAATAACTGTATTTGAAGCTGACATTTTGATATCAGTTTTCATATTTATTGTAGAATTACATAGTCAAAAATGTTTAAACAAATTGCTGTGAAAATTTCAACTTAGAATGGATATAACAATAACATGCCATTTACAATGAATGCTACATAATTAACATTCAAACTTGTAATTTTATAAAACTGCACAAACTGTTTTGGTTATCCAATACTTAATTTTTAATAATTAGTTCTAATACATTTTTCAGTTAACTTTTAAAATCAAAATAATTTTGTTTAGAAATTATTTTTATTTGCAATTTAAATACATTTTTAGTAACTTGTTCAGCTCTTTTTAAAAACTTTTGATGCTAAGTTTGGAAAACATTTAAATTATAAATGAACTTGCCTTCTCTATGCAGTTAAATTTATTTTGCAGTTGGCATTCTTATTTGTATTAGATTTGTAATTTATAGTTGTTTTTAAAAAAATAAATAGTTGATATACACTATGTGAATATTTTATCTGCAAAATGTTTTTAATGATTCTAATGAGTTGATATTTTTGAAGAATTTCACATTGAGTTTTATTCAACTTATTCAAACATTAAATAAAATATAAATTTTTTAAATATGGTCATAATTTAAAAAATACTGTTCCAAACTAACTGCTCTGCAGTTTAGCATTTTTAAGAATGAATAGCATTATTATCTATTAGTTGTCACTTTTATGTTATACATATCAATGAATAAAATAGTAGTAAATTATCTAAATTAATGATAAATTTTCATACTGAATACATCGTTTAATTTATACACTCACTTTCAAGGTAATAAAAAATAATAAATTTGATTCATGTAAAGTTTTAAGTTTCTATTAATAGATAATTAATATTACAGGTATTTTANAATTGAATGTAGTTTAAAAGCTTTTATGAATAGCAATAACAATGTCAGTTTAAAATTTTGTTATAATGTACTGTACATTAGTAATTTATACTCATTGATTCCATCTTTTAGTGTGCTTTATCTGTGAATAAAAGTTCTACATTTTTCTTTTTGGATGGAAATTTTTGTCCATTAAATCCAGGACCTAATGTATACATACTGGTTCTAAGATATCATTTTTAGATGATGATTAGTGTTGCAATGAATAGTGTATTCGGCCTCAGGCCGAATACCAAATATTCGGCCAGGAGTGTGGCCAAATAGCCGAATATTTGGCCAAACTATTCGGCTTGATTAACGCACGTACGAAAATTGGCGCGCAAACCGCATTATGGCAAGGACCCTGCTCTCTATTGGCCCACTGTCACTACGCTTTGCCAATCATGTTAATTCTTGAATACACTCACTTTCAAGGTAATAAAAAATAATAAATTTGATTCATGTAAAGTTTTAAGTTTCTATTAATAGATAATTAATATTACAGGTATTTTACTTTTTTGCATTATCTTGTAGTCTTTTACTGTAAGAACAAAGAATATCATTTTTTAATAATCTTTAAAACTTTGTTGATAAATATATGTTTATTTAAATTCTTAGATATTTTCTATGAAATAGTTAAACAGTTTTACATTTGAATTGTAAAATATTTTAGATAACTGTTTTAATAATACATTTTTCTTAAATTCTTACAGTTGGGTAGTAGCACAGCTTTAGTTGACAAAGGAAGAGCATATGGAAATCTTGGTAATTGTTATGATGCTCTTGGAGATTTTGAAGAAGCTGTTAAATGCCATGATCAATATTTGGCAGTTGCATTAAAAGCCCAATCTTTTCGTGATCAAGAAAGAGCTTATCGAGGATTGGGTAATTCACATAGATACTTAGGCAACCTTCAGCAATCATTGGCAAGTATATTTTCTTATTTTATAAATTAATAATTAAAAAACAATGAAATATTATTTAATTATATTCACTTAAATAGCAATAAAAGGAATAAGTTTTAAATATTGCAAAGGCATGGATTTTTCAAATTATAAATTTCTTTATTCAAAAATCTAATGCATACAAATTTTAATAATTGTATATTGTAATAATTTTCACTTATATAAGAATTTTTGACACTTTCTATGTTGTTGTGCTGCAATTTGAAAAAATTGTAGATCTATAAATTCCCACTGCCTGTCGTTCTTTAATCTTGAGAACAGAGTTTGATAGATGAAAGCCAAGACCAGATATGGAAAGATTAGGGACTGGAGGCCCTGATTAACTATATACGAACTTATGATGCAAACTGGAAGTCACATTATTTTAATTTGAAAATTTCTTCCGAAAGGAGTTAGATAGATGATTGACATGACTCTGTTGCTAACAGGAAAAATATGATGCACAGGGGCAAGACACTACTCATTTGAGATGGAGAGCATTGTGTATTGTGTGTTAAAAATTAAAAATCTTCTAATTGCAGCCCAGCATTGTGACAATGTCACAATAAATAATTGTTTATATTATGAAAATATTCAAATTCATTTTATGAAAATTAGATGAATTATTTGGAAATACACACATTTTGGGTATTATTTATGTTAGTGTAAAAATTAGATTCCAATGTCTTTTATACCAGTAAAATTTTCATAAAGATCAAAATTGATATTTTCAATTTTCATAAAAAGCTTTATCTTGAATAATTATTGGAATGTAAAGAAATTTTAAATAATATTTTATTTAATTATAAGATCATAGTATTTTGTAAACACATTTTATTTTATTTTTTTGTCTTGTTATATTCTATATGAATTTTTCTTTCTTATAAATAATAATAATAATATAATTTATATTTAAATAGGTATGTTTTGAAAAAAGACTAGTTGTAGCCCATGAATTAGGTAGCACTAGTGCTAAAGCTGCAGGTTATGGAGAATTGGGTGGAATTCACAGTCAACTTGGCAATTATGAACAAGCAATTTCTTGTTTAGAACATCAAATGACATTAGCCAGAGATTTAGATGATAGAACAGCAGAAGCAGATGCTGCCTGTGGTCTCGGATGTGTTTATCAGCAAATGGGAGAACACCAAAGAGCATTGCATTATCATCAGCTTGATTTAGCCATTGCTGAAGAAACACAAAACATGGCTGCTCAAGGTCGAGCATATGGAAATTTAGGAATAGCACATGAATCATTAAGTAATTTTGATCAAGCCATTTTATATCAAGAACAACATTTAAGTATTGCTGCCCAAGTCAATGATAAAGTTGCAAAAATTTTAGCATACAGCAGTCTAGGTAAGTATTATTTTAACAGGTTGCCTTATATATATATAACAGGCCCTTGATTTAATGGACTGACTGGCGAAAGGATTGCTAAAAGTTCATTAAATTGAATGTAGTTTAAAAGCTTTTATGAATAGCAATAACAATGTCAGTTTAAAATTTTGTTATAATGTACTGTACATTAGTAATTTATACTCATTGATTCCATCTTTTAGTGTGCTTTATCTGTGAATAAAAGTTCTACATTTTTCTTTTTGGATGGAAATTTTTGTCCATTAAATCCAGGACCTAATGTATACATACTGGTTCTAAGATATCATTTTTAGATGATGATTAGTGTTGCAATGAATAGTGTATTCGGCCTCAGGCCGAATACCAAATATTCGGCCAGGAGTGTGGCCAAATAGCCGAATATTTGGCCAAACTATTCGGCTTGATTAACGCACGTACGAAAATTGGCGCACAAACCGCATTATGGCAAGGACCCTGCTCTCTATTGGCCCACTGTCACTACGCTTTGCCAATCATGTTAATTCTTGACAGCTCAGACAAGAGCGTCATGGCAGTATGTGATAAATGATGATATCAAATGTGGATAACAATGAAATGACATACACGTGTAAATAATGGAAGAAGAACAGAGAAGAACTGCAAAGTGAAAATGTGAAAATAAATATGAAATTGAGTTGATAACATAATTGAACAAGTCAAGGCAGCTTATTGGCCTGAAATTCGCGGCCGTGAATGCCAAACAATTGTTGTCATAGACTTCGGAAAGCTAAATGCTTGTAATGAAAGTCGCTTAGCGTGCACGGGCGAAAGCCTGGGGTTGTTCGGGCTACCAAGCTGTCTCAAATCTGTGAAATCATAATTTTGACTTATACAGACATCTTATCTGTCTCAAATCTGTAAAATCATAACTTTGACTTATACCGACGTTCTATCTGTCTCAAATCTGTGAAATCATAGCTTTGACTTATACCGACGTCCTATCTGTCTCTTTTCTTTGTTATCACCAGGCTATGAGTCGCGTAATTGTAAAATGGGAAATCTACAATGGAAAAGTGATGAATCGAAAGTATCATGAGGGCGTATTATGATGTATGCATAGGCATACGTGGACTAGAGCGATAGAGGAAAGAGAAAGGGAAGAGCAAAGACGAGCACTTAAAAAGAAGGATAGACAGGGTCAGATCCTCAGATGTGCGACGATTCTCGAATGAATAGGTGTGTACGTGTGCTGATCTTTGTAATTATAAATTGTGAATACAAGTGACTAATATTATGTTCTTTCTTATTTTGTGCATGTTATAAGTTATAAATAAATATAAACAACAACACTAACTCGATAACATTAAATCTAAATACCAAAATGATTAATTTACTGTGTTTTTGTTATTTCTTACTCCTGTTTTTAGGTATTTGGTATTCCTTATTCGGCCGAATACCGAATAGTAATGGAATATTCGTTACATCACTAATGATGATTGTTATTTAAGTACTAATTGAAAATAGTATTTCAGAACTATTATATTTTTGTGAGATCTAACATTTTTTTTCTTTAATATCAATAAAAGAATAAATGATAAACTGAAAAAGACACATTTATTGGGCTGCAATTTGAGAAAATTATAGACCTATAAATTTCCAATGTCGTCTGTCTGTCAGTATCAGATAGATGAAAATCAAGACCAGATATGGAAAGCTTAGAGCTGGAGTCCTCAATTTACTATATACAAACTTCTGGTCTAGACTGGAAGTGATGTGATTTCAATGCAAAAATTTTCTCCTGAATGGAGTTACATAGATGACTAGCATGACTCTGTTGTTATCATGAAAAGTATGATGTATAGGGACAAGACCTCACTAATTTGAGATTGAGAACATATATATTAAACTAAAAATCTATTATTAGAAATTGCATCACTAATATATTATTAATATCTTTGAAAGAAAGTAATACATTTGCGATTATTAATATACTCGAAATTTGTAAATAAGTTAATAAAAATACTTTAACATAATTTAAGTACTGTACATTACGGTATTAATTACTTTTATTAAGCGAAAAACATATTAATTAATTTATAACAAAATTTAAAAATTTCAATATAAAGTAATGTAATATTTATAATTATTATTTTATTTATTACAAAAAGTGAAGATTATGTTTAGCCATAACGTTTAAATTTATAATTAANTGATTCATATTGAATCTATATATATATATATATATACACAGTATATTTGATCCTCACTTTCTATATTTCTATAAAGAAATATATTTAAAGCATATTATTTATTTATTATTAAAAATGCATCATATTATGAAAATAGTAAAATAAAATTATATCTTCAAAAACTGACATAATAGAAATTTCCACAAATAATTTGGAATTTGATTATATGATAAGGTAATGCTGCTAGATTTAGATATCAGTATAGATTGAATCTAAATCTAGACTCATGATTTTCAAGTATAGTATAACTTGAGCTGTCATGTCTGTCTCATCTCTTTTCTTATTCATACTGCTGGCGTATCAGTGGACTTGATGATGATGAACAAAATTGACTATTGTCAAAATTCCTTGATATTATGCATTACAAAATTGAATCAAATTAAATCAAATTCTTTAATAATTCAGTGTAAGTTTTCATTTGATTTGTGAATAGTTGTTTCTTTAAAACGTACTTTTTTCTTCTTTCTCTTTCAAAACAGATTTTAACACAAACATGTCACCCATTTTGATACACAGATTAAATCAATTAGTTTGTAGTTTTATAAATTTGATATGCTTATTTTTTAAACTAATAAGCATAGTCATACCTATTCAATTTGCCAATACAGTAGAGTCCCGAAAACTCGGGCTAATGTGGACCAAAGGGTGGCCGAGTTTGTGAAAATGTTGGGTTATCAGGAATGGGGTTAAAAAAAATAATAAGTACAAGTGTTTCGTCAGAAAATACTGTACTGTACTTGTACGTATTGTTTGCTTGAGAATACAACAGAGAATAAACTGCCCAAATACCCTTAAANTTCTTTGTTGTATTTTGTGCATAGAACGTGAAGAATTTAAGAAATAAAGTGTTGTGGATTTATCTATGATTTAGATGCAGTTACATTGTAACTAGAGGTGTTGCATTTGTCTTCTTTCCCACCTAAAATATCACGGATTTTTAAGAGCATGTCAAATACAGTGTAGAGACTTTGGATTATCTGAAAGTGTATAAATTATATTTCCGTTTATATAATTATCGAGAAAATAATTTATATTATTATAAAAACACTCATAATAATTATTATCCGAGTTCGAAGATTTATGTTTACCTTAACGGGACAATCTTTCGACATTATAAAGCAATCTCCACAATTGATTCCGATTTCTTCTTCACGAAATTTCTTCATGAAATTCAACATCTGTACAAATATATTCTGGTTAATGAAAGAAGCGTTTTCTATAACAATCCTCAATTTCTTTACCTTTAATTTATCTTCTAAACGTCGAGAGTAAGCTCCCAATCTTCTGATTTCTTTGAATGAATCATAAGCCTAGGCAATATATTATTATTATTATTATTATTATTATTTTGTATAATATCTATGAAATATATTCAGGAAATGCTACTGATGTTAACTGTACCATACAATTATATTTATGTAATTGTTCGCATGATGTACAGTTCCATACGTGATAACCTTGCTATGAATTGTTATATTCTACCTGATCAGCTGAGTGATATGCTGAAATATTAGATAATAAATTTTAAAGATAATACTTCTTCCTGTTTTCCATCATCAGAAATTTACAATTAATTAATTAAATACACTCTTTGTGTCATCTCTGACAGATGCTGTTTTCATTTTTGAATATTTTATTTAATTAATCAATTTTACAAACATTAATTTGTATAAGTAGAATATTTGCACATTTGCCATTGTGCTTTTTCTGGCTAATATCTGTAGGCATATTTCTACCAAATCTAAATCTTAATAGATTAGATATCATACTGTGATTCAGTAAATAATTTAGTCATATTAAAATAAATACAAATAGAGAAATTTGAATAACAACAATAATTTGATGCATTTTTAAACATATTTTTATTAAAGCCTCCCAAATAATTTTAAAACTTTTTATTTTAGGACGTGTGCATCATGCATTAGGTAATACACCTCAAGCTGTAACTTATTTGCAACAAGGTTTGCAGATTGCTGAACAACTTGGCAGAAGAGAAGATGAAGCAAAAATCAGACATCAATTGGGACTTGCATTATGGAGAAATGGTGATCTTGAAGGTGCCCAGCAACAGCTTTATCGTGCTGCTGATTTATTTGAAAGTATACGTTATGAAGCTAGAGGAACAAGTGATTACCAATTGTCATTATTTGATTTACAAATGGCATCGTATCAAGCTTTACAGGTAAATTTTAGAAAATATTTTAATTTGTTATTGCTTATATTTTCTAAAGAATTATTTATTTTTCACTCAAATAAAAAATTTTTTCATTGGAAGGTAAGTCAGTTTAAATTAAAATTGAAGACTGAATCTGTCAGAAAAACAGTTACCAGTTATTCACTTTCACTGTTCTGGAATATTGCTTTTGACAACTGATGCTTTTGTTGTAGTTTACTTTAATTGGGGACTCTACATAGGAACTAATAGGGCTTAAGCCCTAGGCCCCAAGTTTCAAGGGCTCACAAAAATTGAATTATTATCATAATTTTTAATACTTTTTCATTAACAATGAGCACTTATCCTATAGTAAAAAATAGTTAATATTAATAATATAATAATAATGATAATTTATAGTATTATTTATATTAACAAAAAATGGAGCCCAATTGGACTTCAATAAGCCCTAGGTTTTGAAAATCCTAGATCTGCCCCTGACTTTAGCTGTCNATTTTTGAAACTGTGGATAGACAAAAAGCTACTGTTTTGTATTACAGTATAGCAGGAGGTTATTTATATATTTGGTTGATTGCACCTAACAAAGGTAATTACCTGAAAATAACTTTTATTTTATATACATTTTAAAATCATTATATTTAATCAAATAACATATTGTCTATTTAAATGCTTTAGGAATTGTTAAATTTCACGAAAGCAATATTAGTGATCTGGAATCAGAAAATAATACAAATCAGCCAGGTTCTTTACCACCATCAAGTTCCTTAATAGATCAATATGTAAATTCTGTTCGAGAAGCACTTGGTGTAGAAATGCCTACTTGTCAAAGTGGTGGAATAATAAGTGAAACAGAAAGTGAAGTAGTATTATTTATATTAACAAAAAATGGAGCCCAATTGGACTTCAATAAGCCCTAGGTTTTGAAAATCCTAGATCTGCCCCTGACTTTAGCTGTCAAATTTTTAAAAATTTCTTTAAAAACTGAAAAAATATCTGAGTAAAAACATAAACACGTAAAATAAGAGCTGGTAAGATGTTTNTAATTTGTTATTGCTTATATTTTCTAAAGAATTATTTATTTTTCACTCAAATAAAAAATTTTTTCATTGGAAGGTAAGTCAGTTTAAATTAAAATTGAAGACTGAATCTGTCAGAAAAACAGTTACCAGTTATTCACTTTCACTGTTCTGGAATATTGCTTTTGACAACTGATGCTTTTGTTGTAGTTTACTTTAATTGGGGACTCTACATAGGAACTAATAGGGCTTAAGCCCTAGGCCCCAAGTTTCAAGGGCTCACAAAAATTGAATTATTATCATAATTTTTAATACTTTTTCATTAACAATGAGCACTTATCCTATAGTAAAAAATAGTTAATATTAATAATATAATAATAATGATAATTTATAGTATTATTTATATTAACAAAAAATGGAGCCCAATTGGACTTCAATAAGCCCTAGGTTTTGAAAATCCTAGATCTGCCCCTGACTTTAGCTGTCAAATTTTTAAAAATTTCTTTAAAAACTGAAAAAATATCTGAGTAAAAACATAAACACGTAAAATAAGAGCTGGTAAGATGTTTTTTTTATCCATGCCATTTCCAGCCTATAGAACTTTTTTCTACTGAGGTAAGTGCTGGCAAATGTAGATTTTTAGCTGCTCCAGATGATGAATCTTTGTAGAATATTTTCAATTTTTAAAATTTTTTTACTAGATGGAAATTAAGTATGAAATGTAAGAAAAAAATTATCACACGTAAACAAAAATTATTTTAGTATGAAATGATCTTGAATTTAAAGAATCTATTTGCCATAGAGATGATGGAAGTTTAATAGAGTGCTTCCATTCTATACTAGAAAATAAATTGTTGCTACAATAGATAAAATTTTGAATTTGTGTGACTTTTAAATTTGTCTTTATGTTGTTTTATTAAAGTAAAATAAAATCACATAGATAAATGATTAAATACTTAAAACAAAACATTCACATTTTGCACAAATGCACATTGTATGTACTGTAATTTTATGTTAACAATCTGATCTAGTGTATGCCCTGCAGAAAATTTTTAGAACATAAATAAAACCTTTGCATAAACTACCCCATTGTATATTCCATGCCACTGGAGCAGCCATTAAAAGCATGATACTAACTGATATGCAAACATTAGATGTGATTATAAAATAATAGAAACAGAACAAAGAGAGAACCTTCTAAACTTTGTGTTTTGAAGATACAAATACTTGTCAAATGACAAAAAAAAATAAATTTTTAGCCATATTGCTTCATTTCTGTTTTATTTATCAAACAATGATATTATTATCTTATAATCAAGATGGGTTGGTAATAATAATAATGATGATAATAATAAGTGCAGAGCCCAAATGGTTAGGGGTTGAAAGTTGAAATTTGGTACACAGTTAGGATACATTATGAGAATGCACACTAAGATGGGATTTTTGGAAATTCTCCTGTGGGGAAAGGGAGAGGGTTAAAGATTCTACTGGAACTTGGATTCTACTGTACTATTTTAGATGTGGTTTTTTGCATTTTTGCAGGAAATCGAACATATTTTTAGACCCATCTAAAAATTCTGTAATTAGCCTCAGAAGAGGAGGGACTAATTCTTGCACCCTGTGAAAACGAGTGCAAGAATATAACTATATAATTATAAAAGTTATCTTACATAAGGGTTTATCACACCAAGTGCCCAATCTAACACATTTAAAAATTTTTTTATTCCTCTGCTGTACACAATTAAAAAATTTTTTAAATGTTTTCGATTGGGTACTCAGTTTGATAAACTCTTACATAAGATAACCTTTGTAAATATAAATCAAATACCATAACATAATATTATACAAGGGTCAGAAGTACAAAATAATCTAATAATCTTAATCTTTGCTGTTGTTATTTTTTTGCCGGAACAATGCCAAGCTTGTCTGCTATCTTAAAATATTTACAGNTATTTTTGAAGAATTTCACATTGAGTTTTATTCAACTTATTCAAACATTAAATAAAATATAAATTTTTTAAATATGGTCATAATTTAAAAAATACTGTTCCAAACTAACTGCTCTGCAGTTTAGCATTTTTAAGAATGAATAGCATTATTATCTATTAGTTGTCACTTTTATGTTATACATATCAATGAATAAAATAGTAGTAAATTATCTAAATTAATGATAAATTTTCATACTGAATACATCGTTTAATTTATACACTCACTTTCAAGGTAATAAAAAATAATAAATTTGATTCATGTAAAGTTTTAAGTTTCTATTAATAGATAATTAATATTACAGGTATTTTACTTTTTTGCATTATCTTGTAGTCTTTTACTGTAAGAACAAAGAATATCATTTTTTAATAATCTTTAAAACTTTGTTGATAAATATATGTTTATTTAAATTCTTAGATATTTTCTATGAAATAGTTAAACAGTTTTACATTTGAATTGTAAAATATTTTAGATAACTGTTTTAATAATACATTTTTCTTAAATTCTTACAGTTGGGTAGTAGCACAGCTTTAGTTGACAAAGGAAGAGCATATGGAAATCTTGGTAATTGTTATGATGCTCTTGGAGATTTTGAAGAAGCTGTTAAATGCCATGATCAATATTTGGCAGTTGCATTAAAAGCCCAATCTTTTCGTGATCAAGAAAGAGCTTATCGAGGATTGGGTAATTCACATAGATACTTAGGCAACCTTCAGCAATCATTGGCAAGTATATTTTCTTATTTTATAAATTAATAATTAAAAAACAATGAAATATTATTTAATTATATTCACTTAAATAGCAATAAAAGGAATAAGTTTTAAATATTGCAAAGGCATGGATTTTTCAAATTATAAATTTCTTTATTCAAAAATCTAATGCATACAAATTTTAATAATTGTATATTGTAATAATTTTCACTTATATAAGAATTTTTGACACTTTCTATGTTGTTGTGCTGCAATTTGAAAAAATTGTAGATCTATAAATTCCCACTGCCTGTCGTTCTTTAATCTTGAGAACAGAGTTTGATAGATGAAAGCCAAGACCAGATATGGAAAGATTAGGGACTGGAGGCCCTGATTAACTATATACGAACTTATGATGCAAACTGGAAGTCACATTATTTTAATTTGAAAATTTCTTCCGAAAGGAGTTAGATAGATGATTGACATGACTCTGTTGCTAACAGGAAAAATATGATGCACAGGGGCAAGACACTACTCATTTGAGATGGAGAGCATTGTGTATTGTGTGTTAAAAATTAAAAATCTTCTAATTGCAGCCCAGCATTGTGACAATGTCACAATAAATAATTGTTTATATTATGAAAATATTCAAATTCATTTTATGAAAATTAGATGAATTATTTGGAAATACACACATTTTGGGTATTATTTATGTTAGTGTAAAAATTAGATTCCAATGTCTTTTATACCAGTAAAATTTTCATAAAGATCAAAATTGATATTTTCAATTTTCATAAAAAGCTTTATCTTGAATAATTATTGGAATGTAAAGAAATTTTAAATTCTATCATATATTTAATTTTTTTTCTGGATATTATTATTATTTTGCCATTGTTATTGATAATTTATGGTATTTAATTTTTATTTTTTAGGAGTCAGATAAAACAGATTTCTTAAGAATGGTAAATAGAAACCATTTATTTAATAGCAGCAATTATAGTCTTAGTAGTCTTTTTAGTATTGGAAGTGTTAGCTGTAGTGTAGCAAGTGGATTGACAAGTAGAGCAGGAAGTATTCGTTCAAGACATCATGTATGGCAAGGTCCAGCACCGCTTCATGCACTTTATGATTTATTGATTGCACCTATGGAAGACCATCTTCCTCGAGATTCAGATCCATTAGAGCTTTTATTAGTTCTTGATGGTGATCTTTATTTGGTGCCATTTTCAATGCTGAAAAGTAATGGTTGTGATGAATACATGTGTGAAAGGTTTAGTTTGACTGTGCTACCATCCATAACTGCTCTCAAAACAAGTCAAAAATCTAAACTAACACGTCATCAAAATAATAGAGATCACATCACTTCATTAGTTGTTGGTAACCCAAAATTGCCTATGGCTGTTTCTGATGAATGGGGATGGACTGATATTCCTTCTGCTGAACAAGAAGCGAATCTTGTAGCAGAAATGTTGAATTGCAAAGCAATTAATGGAAATCAAGCTACAAAAGAAGCAGTGCTTAGTCAGTTATCTCAAGCAGAATGCATTCATTTTGCAACTCATGTTTCTTGGAAATTATCAGCTATTGTATTATCACCTGGAGAATTTGTTGAATCATCATCTCAAAGAATGTCACATGGTTCTCAATCAGAAAGTGCTCATGATAGTTTAGAATGTTGCGAAGAACCTGCTTCTGAATTAGCTTCTGCTACTGATTTACCACCTTTATCTGAATTTTTGTTGACTGCGGCTGATATTTTAAATCTTCGTTTATCTGCTCGACTTGTAGTAGTTAGTTCTTGTCATTCTCGGAATCATCATGGCAGAATAAATTCTGATGGGATTATTGGCCTTACAAGAGCACTTTTAGCAGCTGGAGCTCAATCTGTGGTAATTTCTCTTTGGCCTGTTCCAGATACAGCTGTAAAAATATTTTTAAGGACATTTTATTCATCCCTTTTGCAGGTAAATTTTTTCTTTTATTTTAATTAATTTAATGAATTTAGTTAGATAAGGAATTTTTAAAATATGCTTAAATTCTGTTCTTTCTGACTATACAATTTTAATGTATGTATTGTCAGGTTTATAGGTACATAGTTTCAACTAAGAAGTTGGTATATTTTACTCTAACAAAATTGTCATCAATCATTTGTTTTGATTATTAAGATTTAATGAAAAATTAATTACCTATTTGTTTGAATCTAATGTAAATATATATATATATATATGCAAGATTAGCCAGGGCCAAGAGGGCAATCTCTAATGACTACTTAATTGACAATGGGTTGGTAAAACCCAATCTCTATGTCTGTGGATGGCTAAGAAGATCTTTAGTGGTCGAGTGGGGAGGTTACATGTAAGTCTATAGGTGACCGAAAAATGACAGGTAGACAGATTGACAAATACAACAATAAAAGTTTAATCTTCTAAGCTAAATCTAGAGTTACAAGAGTTACAAAATGCATAACTAAATGTTACCCATAGCTGCGTTGCTTCGTGAGGTGCGGTCCTGGTTTCCTATAAACTAATATCGAACACAGAGAGAGAATTTACAAATTTGCTATTTCAAATACCTCTGAGAACGATTCTATGGAGATGCTGTCTTCTGTCTTGGTTGAAGTTGAGTCGTAATCGATGTTGTCTGATGTTTAGGGATGGTGTTTCTTTCTTAGAACGTTTCCTGCGTTTCGGGATCCAATTTCTTATATGATGATTTGAGCCATCATCTTTTATGTCATATGGCGAGGAGGGAACCTTGTGAGGAGTTTGTTCTATATGGTGCGTTTTCTCTCCGTTGTCCTGTATGGGCCAGGGATGTCTGTTTGATGGACATCTGTTGAATATAGCACGATGGGATACTGGTGTCGCTTGCCCCTAGAGAAGATAGAGCTTCTTGCTCTGGGGGACAAACCTGCCTCAAAGTACAGGTGCTGCATCCATATATTCATTTCTGGCCTGGGAAAATGATCAGGTGATCAGGTGTTTAATGATGAATCTGTAGATGTTGGGTCAGAGGTGATCCAGGGAGACAAAGAGGTGTTGAAACGGGACATAGAATGTAATCTTTGGCTCGTGCAACGTTAGATTCATCCTGTTTTTGCTGGTGAATGTTGATGTTCTCATCACTTTAACTGTAAATTGTTATACTTTCTTAGCTGTTGTTGATGAGAAAGATTACATTCAATCATTTTTCTATTTGATGTTTTCTTAACGATTGCAACAGAGAAATAGGTTGACTTAAGATTTTCCCTAAATTTGTGCAAAAACAAGTGCTCGATCTCACATATATATCAGTGTATATTTTGTGCGTGTGTGTGCGCGCGCGCGCGTGTATATATTATTATGAATTATAAACTACAGTATTTTAATAGAAGAAAGCTTTGTTCAATTTTTCTTGATTCTAAAGTATTGAGAAAAATTGAATAATTGAACCAAGGGAATTTACACGACATTGATTGATACAATATATTGTAGTTGATTTAGGCAGTTGCTAAACAAATATTTCTATATAAAAAAGTAAAGTTCTAATTAATTTTAATGGATAACTGATTCTGCAAATCAAGTAAGCAAAAATTTCTTTACTTAATTTGCAGAACTAGTTATCCAGTATAATAAGTCCTAATAATAGATATGTCCTAGTCGCCAATTTATCTTAAAATTATTTAGTTAAGGACACAAAGGAATATAAATTGAAGTAAAGTTATAGTTTTGTTTTTTTCAATTTGGAATAGAATAATATTAAATTAATGCTTAAGTAATTTAGATTGATAATTAATGTTATGAAGATCTGATTATTGTTTTCTCCAAATGTTTCTAAATTTAACTACTGGTAAATAATTGTCAATGAAATATTTTAATACATTTTAAGGTGATAAATAAAGACTTTTCTGAATTTGTTTACTTCATTTGCAGAATCAGTTATCCAGTATAATAAGTCCTAATAATAGATATGTCCTAGTTGATGATTTATCTTAAAATTATTTAGTTAAGGACACAAAGGCATATAAATTGTATTTTAATACATTTATNTCCGTTGTCCTGTATGGGCCAGGGATGTCTGTTTGATGGACATCTGTTGAATATAGCACGATGGGATACTGGTGTCGCTTGCCCCTAGAGAAGATAGAGCTTCTTGCTCTGGGGGACAAACCTGCCTCAAAGTACAGGTGCTGCATCCATATATTCATTTCTGGCCTGGGAAAATGATCAGGTGATCAGGTGTTTAATGATGAATCTGTAGATGTTGGGTCAGAGGTGATCCAGGGAGACAAAGAGGTGTTGAAACGGGACATAGAATGTAATCTTTGGCTCGTGCAACGTTAGATTCATCCTGTTTTTGCTGGTGAATGTTGATGTTCTCATCACTTTAACTGTAAATTGTTATACTTTCTTAGCTGTTGTTGATGAGAAAGATTACATTCAATCATTTTTCTATTTGATGTTTTCTTAACGATTGCAACAGAGAAATAGGTTGACTTAAGATTTTCCCTAAATTTGTGCAAAAACAAGTGCTCGATCTCACATATATATCAGTGTATATTTTGTGCGTGTGTGTGCGCGCGCGCGCGTGTATATATTATTATGAATTATAAACTACAGTATTTTAATAGAAGAAAGCTTTGTTCAATTTTTCTTGATTCTAAAGTATTGAGAAAAATTGAATAATTGAACCAAGGGAATTTACACGACATTGATTGATACAATATATTGTAGTTGATTTAGGCAGTTGCTAAACAAATATTTCTATATAAAAAAGTAAAGTTCTAATTAATTTTAATGGATAACTGATTCTGCAAATCAAGTAAGCAAAAATTTCTTTACTTAATTTGCAGAACTAGTTATCCAGTATAATAAGTCCTAATAATAGATATGTCCTAGTCGCCAATTTATCTTAAAATTATTTAGTTAAGGACACAAAGGAATATAAATTGAAGTAAAGTTATAGTTTTGTTTTTTTCAATTTGGAATAGAATAATATTAAATTAATGCTTAAGTAATTTAGATTGAATATTATTTATAATTTACTCTAATAAAAAGAATCAAAGAAAAAAAAAACAAATAGTGTACAATTAGTTTATATTGAACAGATTATGATTAATAACAAAAATGAAGAAAAAAAATCACTAATTATATTATACAGAAAAAATAATAATAATAATGAAAATAAAATAATATAATTTTTCAAATATCTATTCAAAATTTAGTTTATACATATTTACATAAATGAAAAAATATCCTCTATCTATTATCTAAATAACTCCAAATTTTACCATCAGTTTCTTCATATACTTCTTTGATATCTGGATGTGGTTCTAGAATAATTAGCTTAAAACTGATTTCTATTCTTTGTATCAGATGACAAATTTTCCCTGTAAATTCATGTTAACAAGCATAATTCATGCTTGACAGAGTAGATAGTGTTAAAACTATCCATCTAGATGACAAACAACAACTTTGATAGTTACGATTTTTAAAATTTAGTGATATTATATTAGATTGAATAATCTGAAACCAAAACATTGAATTTATAAAGAATGAAATATTCATTTGCATTTGCATTTTGTTCTTTTTGAATAAAAATTTTGACTGGCTAACATTTAAATTTAGAAATTACAATACAGGTATACCTCGCCTTACGTCGGTAATTGGTTCCAGGAAAACGACGTAAGTCGAATTTACTTGTCTCCGAATCTACTTGTCACTAGGCTAAACCATAAATTACCATTTCCGGTTCTGTATTTTATTTATTAATGCATTTTAATAATATATAATTAATAAGGATATATTTTAAGCTTACAAACAAATAAATTTTAGTTTTTAATATAGTACAGAAAAAAGTAATCTAAATTTACGAATGCATGTACTGTAAATACAATACATACTTGTAAATGTATATATTTTAATATGATTTTATGTTCTTTAAACGCTTTTCTAGTGATATTATGTCTTCAATATTTGTGGTGGACAGACGTAAAGTCGAATAAAATGAATTAAACTTGATTTTTATTTTTCCATATACTTTTTTGACAAACAACGTATAATCAGGAACGACGTAACTCGAAACAACGTAAGTCGAGGTATACCTGTAGACTAAATCAAATGTTGCCAAACAACATTGTATATCAGTTTTGAGCATTTATGAATCTGAGAATCTTTAGTGTTTAAATTTCAAAAAAACTGTTCTAGTATCTTTCATTATGCAAGTTACAGTTTGGATTTTTATACTGTGCTTTTATTTTTTTTCTATTTGATATTTTTTGAGTTCTTGTTTTTCTTATTGTTAAAACACAGGGATTATTTAATGTAAGTATTAGCTTTGTAAAATAAATAAAATTAAATATGATGTTTATAACTTTCATTAATTTAGCATTTCAGTTTCATTTGACTTAAAATAAATTGAAATTAGTGAAAAAAGGAAAGCTTAAAACTAGCCTTTATTGTCAAAGATTTTTAGTTGTATATAAAATGTAAACTTATGTTTAAAAAAAAGAAAAAAAAAATACTAATTTAATGGACTTGTAATAAAATTGTATTATTAACTTTTTTCAATATTAGGGTTCATGGGTAAGCATAGCATTAGCTGATGCAATGCGCACTATCCAGACTACCAAACATTTTGCTCATCCAGCCAATTGGGCAAGTTTTTTATTAATTGGTTGTGATACAAGGCTAAGCAGTCAAGTTGCTCTAATGGGTCAAGCTTTGGCTATATTATTAAAATCTCCAGAAAAATGTCGAGATGCATTACGAGTCATCTTACATTTGGTAAGTTTGTCATTTTTTTAAATATGTGTATAAAAATTTGTCATAAATGAAATTTTTCTAAATTTCCTTTATCCTAAAGACAGTAATATGGTGGATTTTTTTAGTCATATCCATTATGAGTTTGGGACAGAGCCCGATATATCCAGGACACACCATCCCCTGAAAAATTTGAGATTTCCAACCTGAACTCACATTTCCTCAGATCAGTAGACTGATCTGAGGAATCAATTATTAATAACAGCATTATTTCCTAAAGCAGTTTGTCTTAAAGTAATGAATTAACTGTAATTAATTCATTCCAGCAGGAACTGAAAAACTTGCATATAAATTGTATATCATGAGTGCTGAAAAAAAACATTTATTTCTAAACACATGCACATTAAAAAATGTGTCATACTTAAAAAGCAAAAGTTGTTAAAATTTTTGCCAATCTACTTATAGTAACACTTAAGTAATGCTGATAGTAGTTATGTGGTTGAGATATTTTGACTATGAATCTGCATACTTAGATCCATGTAAATTGAAGATTTAATACATAATAATGACAAAACTAAATTTAAAATTATTAACACAGTTAATAATAAACATTGTTGGCTAAATACTGTAGATAAAATTATTTTTCTAAAATAATATAAAAATCAGTTAGGTTTAGACAATTTTAAACATGTTTCTCAGCATTTTATTTATAAACAAGTTCTGTGTTTTAGATTATATGAAAATTTTTGGCATTTTCTCCACAGTTGAAAAAAGATATTTAATACATTAATGATTCATATTGTTTGTATAGAGAAGGAAATGGTAAATTAATTTATTATTATATGAAATAAAATATATTTAAATTTTTAGTTTAGATTATATTTTAAAAATTTTCCAGGTGGAAAAGTCTCTTCAAAGAATACATCGTGGTCATAAAAATGCCATGTACACTACACAAAAAAGCATAGAAAATAAAGTAGGATCTGTTAATGGTTGGAAAGAATTACTTGTTTCAGTAGGATTTCGTTTTGAACCTACATCAAATGGACTTCCTGCTTCAGTGTTTTTTCCACAATCTGATCCTGGAGAAAGATTAACTCAGTGCAGTGCAAGTTTACAAGCTTTACTTGGTAATAAATTTAAATTTGGCAATTAACTAACTAACTATCTTTTAATTTTTATTTAATAATTTCAAAAAATACAAAATTAAACTTGGTTAATGTTTTTAAGAGTTTAATATTAGCATATACAGTATATAATTGTACATTCTTTGCAAAAACTTCTACCTTATGCAAAAATTTTTGACAAATTACATTATTTGAGAAATTTCTTTATTTTTGCTTATTATTTTAATATTCTATTAAACTAATTTAAATAAAATATTTACTTATTCTTAAAGGTAGTCATTGTTTATAATTAACATGATATTTTATGCTAGGTTTATCAAGTGTATCATTAAGTGCTATATCAAAATTGTTATCTAGTCCAGAATATGCTGAAGATATTATTCAATTGGTAAGTTTTCATGTATTTCAATAATTAATATTATCAATTAAAGTGTATTATAAAAAAAAATTATAATTTAAGAAATTCATTTATTTATTTGTAGGAGCATAATTTCCAATACATTAATGAGATAAAGAAATAGTTTAAAATGCAAAATATTCACAAAATTATTTATTTGCAGAAGGAAATTTTTCCTGTTGCAGGGGGAAATACATAATTAGATTAGTAAATTACATATTATTAAATCAGTTAACAAAATAAAAGTAACAAATAGTTGTTTTACAATAGTCTACATATTAGTTTTATTTTGACATATTTTACAATAGAGAGACTAATTACTGTTTGCATTATGCAACAATGTTCAGATTGATCATTACTTCGAATTTACTTAACTAGTTTAGTTTTCCAACATTATTATGCTTTTGGTAAAGTAGTTCTTTATAAAATATACGTCTTTTTTATTCATATTATTTAAGTTGTTTCTATATTCTTGTGATGATTCTCCTTGTAGAATTTAAGTAATGTTGAGGGAATCACGTATTTTTGAGTCTGACATTTTAGAAGTAGATGTTCCATTGAAAGCTCTTCAGATTTTCACTGTAGACAATGATTATTTGATAAGTATTATTAATATAAATAGAGTATCTATTTAAATGTAATTGTGCTACCAGTCTTTTTACATTATATATGGTTGTGAAGAAGGTATATTTAGTATTTCTAAATACCAGGGATGATAGGAACTGTGATTCAGGCTGATTTGATCAGAATTTATAGGTTGGGATATAAAATGCAAAATATTGAAAATTATTGTTTTGATGTACACTTAAATTTTGTTTTCAAATCAGTGGAATATTTTAGAAAATGAATAATTAAATTAATGATTACATACAAAAATTGTTTTATTATAATTTTTTCTACTTCATAAGTAATTGTTTTTAAATATGTTTATATTATAGATACATTTAATTATTATTCTAGATGAAGCAAGTTATGTTGCAGTTTCCAAAGAAAGATCAGGAAGCTGATAGTATTGAATGTCCTGTTAGTGTAAAATTATGGAGTATTCCTGGATGCCACGAACTTCTTGCTTCCTTGGGTAATTTTGTTTTTATTTATTACATACTTTATTTTATGCTATTAAATACACTTAATCTTGATTTAAATTACTTGGTCAGTTCAATTATTCATTTATGTAAACTGTGGTAAGCCTAGTTACAAGGAGGTATTACAATAACATTTATTTCTTAAAGTATTTTTAAATACAATCAAACTTTTCAATACATCACAAATCTGTTATTAAATTTAACATTTTCTAAATATGTAAGAATGTCATATATAGTTAGTCATACAATTTTAAAATAAAAATAGAGCTTGCTTGGAAAATTAATTGATATAATCCTTCCTTTAAGTTACAGTCTTTGAGAAAGGATAAGTCACTATCCTTCCTGTCTAATGGACTAAAGTACTCTACAACTTTTCATTTACTTTGTGAATGCAATTGACTCTTAGAACAATCTCTACACTTGTCATTTGTAATCTGGAAAAAATTTGAATCAATTATCATATAAAAATTGTTTAGTCTTGAAAAGGTATTTTTGAATAAATATAGTGGTTTGAAGGCAGAAAAGTTATAAAAACCAAAATTTCATAGCGGGTATTCAAGTAATCTTAGTTGATTGACCAAATTTCCAATGTCCAATACTTAATCTTGTTCAAAATCATTAAACAGAGCATAGGAAATCCTATAGTTGGCTAGCTTTACCTAAAGAATTAAAGTGAAAATAAATATAAATTCAGTAAGTTTTGCAGTAATCTGAAATTTTATATACCCATCTGAGTCTAGCTCTGTCAAAATTATAGCTGTGGTTTGGTGGCATTACATAGCAGACAATCAGAGTGTTTTAGAATTTGTAGGATGCTGGGGTTGTAAAAAAAACTTTGAACACATTGAGTCTCAACATACCTGCAGTTTAGAAGTTTTTGACTGCATTACATGGTTATGTCTGACAATCA
Organism: Centruroides sculpturatus; assembly: GCF_000671375.1. Taxonomy (NCBI): domain Eukaryota; kingdom Metazoa; phylum Arthropoda; class Arachnida; order Scorpiones; family Buthidae; genus Centruroides; species Centruroides sculpturatus. The sequence continues at coordinate 23,218 of NW_019384650.1, read as the reverse complement.
GTTATACTGACTGAGTTTAGGGAAGCAGGATGGCTATTTTCCATCTGGGTAGCAAGATGGTGATGCTGGGATACACATATGGCAGGCAGGCAGGCAGGCATGATCCAGACAGATGATCAGGATCATGCCTGGAGAGATGATCATATATGATCATGTGAAGCATAAGCAGCTGCAACAGCATTTTTGCCTTCCATCCAGAGACAGTTAGAAAGAACCTTGTCTTTTCATGTACTATTGGCAGATGAGACTAGTAGAGAGCAACCCATTATGCATCTTGCAATTAGCACCTCAATATTTGCCAGCTTCATTTGTAGTGATGCCATAACAAAGCAGCATAGGCTGCTACAGATTGGTGGTGCTGCAGTGACTATTGCTGCCAAACATAATCATTTGTGGTCCCCACACAAATCTCGGTTGTTTTAATTCTGCCTTTACTATTGAGTGGCCTGCTGGTATGGGATGCCATCTTCTATAAAACAGTTAGTTACACTTATAAAGAACATCAATGACACATATCAGTAATAAGAATGCAAAATTTTCTTAATGCACTGATGTGTTGTCTTTTATAGCAGGGCTACAAACAGCCAATGCTCAAGATAATGTTCATTGTACAGCTAGGGTTTCCTAGGAATGTCTGCCATGTTGCCACATTTCCTTGGCTTAATCGGTGATAAATCTGGAGACCAGACAGAATGCCAGCTGCAATTACATCATTTGTGGCACATCATAGGATAGTTTATTTTGCCTCTACTTTCTTGTCCAATTGTATTGCTGCACGTATTTCAGGTAACAATAGGTTCTGCAAGACACTAAAAGGTTTTTGGGCTGCAATTTGAAAAAAGTTGTAGATCTGTTGTCCATCCATCCATCTTCAAAATTAAGGAAAGACAGATAGACAGAGTTAATAGAAGATAAGATCAGATATGGAAAGATTAGGGACAGGAGGCCCCATTTAACTATATACGAACTTCTGATGCAAACCGGAAGTCAGGTTATTTCAATTCAAAACTTTTCTCCTGAAAGGGGTTAGGTAGATGACTGGCATGGGCCCTATTGTTAAAGGAAAAGTATGATGTACAGGTTTTGATTTTGTGATCCCATCTCCAAATTCTAAACCATATTTTCATTTTTATATAATAATTGAAGACAATATTTCTTAGGATTCTGAACTGCACCAGCTTTACATCAATAAAGAATGTCTATTCAGACTATCTAATTTTTAAAATTCCCAGTTAAAATACAAATAATAATCTCCCAAAATGTATAATACAAAAAAGTAAATACAAAAACATCTCACTTATATCATTGCTCATTAAATTCCCCCTGGCAATTGATGTCATAAATTGTATGAATAAAAGTAGTTCTAATTTTCTAATCACAATGAATCCAAGATTATTTATTCCAGAATATAAATTATTTGAATAGGGAATATGTAGGTAATTTAGGCTCTCACATATAGACAGGAATACTAATTTACAGTGGTCTAATGTTTTATTATTGCTATTAATTGACTGACAGAAAACAAAAAAAGTTGATCTTTAACATTTGTTCACATCATAACTTTTCAGTCCTTTTAATGGATTCATTAATATATATTAATTTAATGTGAAATATTTTTTAAAATAGGTTTTGACTTAATGGAAGTTGGAAAAGATGAAGTTACTCTAAGAATGGGAAAGCAGGCTAATCGTCGCACAATTCAGTTCTCACTTCAAGCTTTACTGGCTGTTTTTGGTAAGATAAAAATAATTTTTATTTGAATTAAAACATTAAGAATATAGAACAAAGTCAGTTTTTTACATCTAAAAGCAAAAATTAGTAATAATTAAATGTTACAGTGCATACAGGTGTAGAATTGTGCGCCAGTGTAATTTTTAAAAACTTAATTATTTAGAGTAGATCGACAAAATTTTATTTAAACATTGCATAATTAATGTTTGGCTCAAGTCATTAGAAGACAAAAATATAATTTTGCACCATCTTGAAATGGCTGTGTCACCTTCTATTTAATCACTGTATTGCAAATGAAAAAGTATACATTTATCGATTTTCTGTGTTTTGAAATAATTGCAAACATACATTTTAGCATTGAAATAATTAAATTTTGTAGTCCTAACACTGATTTCTGCCTCTCTTATGATGGCTAATTTCAACTCTCCAACTGTTTAGAACTGTCTTCCATTTGATGCACCATAGATTTTTCATGGGGCTCTCCTGACCCAAACCCCATGAAAATCTATTACTGTTAGTCTAAATAGTAAATTATACTGTTGCTGTTTGATGCAAACCACTATTTACTTTAAACATCAATTATAGCAGTATATGGGCACATTATCATCATAGTTTCCATTTTGCTCTTCCAAGATACAGGGTGGGGCATAAGTAATGCCCTTTAGAAATTTTAAATTTTATTGAACAAAAATTACATAAATTGTTGTATTTTTTGTTCTTATATTTAATATTAATGGACATGCTCAAAATGTTCCCCTTCATATTCAGTACAATGCGGAATTCTACTAGCAACACTTCTACAAACTTTTTGACACACTTCCATGGTAATTACAGAAAATTTCTCTGCAATTACTTGTTTTAATTCAGGAATTGTTTTTGGTTTGAGGCTGTAAATCTGATCCTTTACTGGACTTTTTTTGTGTGGTATATTGGTGTTAGGTCTGGTGATCATGATGGCCATTCAGTAGGTCCATTGTCGTCCTATCCATCTCTCCTCAAAATTTTGATTTAACCATTCCCGAACATTTAAAGAAAAGATATATAAAGTTTCATCCACTTACTGAGTTTCATCCACTGATTTTCCAAGCTTCCCCAAATCATCTCCTCTCCTTAGAATCTCTCTCTCCTTTTCTGATGTTGTGGCAATAGTGTTGATTCTCATCCGGGGCCATCCAAGTTGAATGATTTCTCATCATTCAGCTGTCCAACTCATCTTTGCTCATTCTACTCTGAAAGATTTGGTATTTTATGGTAGACAGGATGGGGCATCTTTTTTGATGAACTAAGCAATCTTCCAATAGTCCATTTCAAAGCAGAATTTGGTTTGCAGTAATTTCTATTACTAGCAGCTTGTCAAGGCTTGAAGGTAAGGATGAACTTCCACTTCATTTCTTACTGAAATAACTGTCTGGATTATTGTTGTATTTTGTAAATGACATCTGCCATCACTTGATGCTCAAGTCAATAAATGAAATATCTCTAGTCATTTGACCATCAATTCAATCAGCACCTTTTGTTGAGGCATAGTTAAAAAGCAAAGTTTCAGCTGCAACTTACACTTATAGCACATTTTTAAGTAAAGAAAAATGCAGTATCCACTTACCTTCAGTATTATTGTCTATATATACACTGGTGTGCAAAACTTAAGGACGAGATATATAATGTAACAGAACTTATGAACAACTCAGTGGAAATGAATGAAAGCGCAGGAGCATCTTGCCAGAGGTCTCTCAGTTGTGCACAGAAAGCTTGACGTCAGGTCAGTGTGACTATAGCACCAAATGTGGCTGGCCACACAACACGAGGCACTTGAAGAAATGGTAAAAGACAGTGTGTGTCAATCAGTGAGCAGTTACAGTGCACTGGTAGTGTTCTTCATTACAACATGGCCCAGAGACAACATTTGGATGACTTCATACGGGGAAGAATCATTGGGAGACTGGAAGAAGGACGAAGTGTGATGAGTGTAGCCCAGGAGTTTGATATTGCTCACAGCATTGTTTCATGTGCATGGAGAGCATTCCAAACCACAGGCACTGCTGCCTGAAGGAGAGAAGGTGGTCAGCAACAATCAACTATAGTAGCAGATGACCACTACATTGAGTCCCTTATTGTCTGTTGCACAATCAGTGGGTGCAATTGCAACCACATTTAACAGGACTGCAAAGCACGCAATCTCACGCTCCACAGTGGCACGGCGACTGCATAGGGGTGGTCTCTTTGTCCGACGACCAGTACATTGCGTTCCAGCACATCGGTGGCACCGTTTGCGATGGTGCCAAGAGCATAGGAACTGGATCAATGAGAAGTGGGGTTGCATGCTCTTCTCAGATGAGAGCAGGTTCAGTCTGAGTAGTGATTCTGGATGTACCCTCATATGGCGAGAGGTGGGAACACATAATGCACCCAGGAACATTGTTGAAGATGATCGTTATGGTGTGGGGAGGCATAATGTTGCATAGGCATACTGACCTACAAATCTACTACTACTACTACTACAGTCGATCCCCCTATAATTACGGTCCCTATAAAACTACGAAAAAATTAAGTATTTTGGAAATGTTGAGTCGGATTAGTATAGAATCAATTAATTTTATGGAAGAAAACCTTTCAATCAGCCATAATCCGTAAATTTGACACGTGTCGGGCTGTGATTGGAACAACTTATAAGAAATCGGATTCCTAATAAATTGGAACGTATCTATATCTTATAGGGGGGTCGACTGTACTACTACATTTGAACAAATTTTTCGAAAATGTAAAGATAATAAATTGGTACAGTAAGACCCTACTTAATGTTGATTTAATATAACACAATCTGCTCAAAATTTATACTGATTTAAATTATCGTGGCATTTCATTGATTCATATATACCGTATTTTGACAAGTATAAGTCGCATTCTTGTTACTACTTTTTGGGGCTCAAAATCATGGTGCATCTTATACTCAACGGGTAACCATTTTTACAGTGAAATTATCTACAGTAGTGGTCCACTGTAGGGACCAACCTGTGCAGTGATCCGTTAAGCAGATGGTCCCTCAACCGAATGGCTAGAGTACCCAGATTATCAGTAGCGACACACGAGTCATCGCCACCATGTTCTGTCGACTGTCATCAGATGACCTCTGAGTTGACATTAAGAAATGATATTATTTCAGTTTAATAAAGGTATCAATTCATCCGTCCATCATATTCTTGAATAAAAAATGAATAAAATGCATCTTTAGACAATCCCATTAAAAAAGTTTTTTCTAGATTTTTTGTCTCAAAATAGGGGTGCGTCTTATACTCGTCAAAATACGGTAATATGATTATTTGCAAACACAAACCAATTAGCAAAAGGTGGCAAAAAGGTGTACTTTCTTTAAATCTATGTTTGGTGCAATTTTGGAAAAAATATATCATCATGGATTCCATAGGAAATATCGACTTTGCGTGGCAAGAATTAACTGATAAATGCACAAATGGAGTGTGGAAGAAGTTATGGCTGAAGGCATCCAAGGATTCTCGACAAGAAGAGCCTATCACTGTATTGTTAGGTTGACCAAATTCAACCTAATCAATATAGCAGGATATTGAGGAGTTACAGCAGGTTTCTGATGAGAGCCTTACCAATGGCAACCTTCAAGAACTGGCATAACATGGAATTCATGTGGAACTGGAAAATAGAGATTCTGAAAACGAAGAACTCAAAAAATTTCTCTACCGATTTCCTTAGTTAAAGTTTGGTAAGATAACTGAAATAATTGATCAAATTGTAGTGAATGATCCAGATTTTGAAAGCAGTGCAAAAGCAAAATGAATGTAAAGCAAATGTCGGTAGCAGAAGATTGCATTTTGGATGCAATCTTCTGCTACTAACATCTGCTGAAGGAAAGAAAAAAGTGATGAGAATTTCAGAAAAGTTGTGAAGTTTCATTTGTTTTTTGCAATAAAGTCAGGACCTTCATCACAAAAAACGAATGTTTTAATTATGTTAAATAACTTAAAATTAATTTGTATAATAGTTATTTTTATATTAAAGTAAAATTTGTTTATTTTTGGTTGCATGTTCACCTATCCCTATTTACTCTATGTTAAAATAACCTCACTTAGCACTTTGTTGTCTAGGAATGATCCCCTGCATTAAGTGGGGTCTTGCTGTATATAGTTTTGCTATATAAAATGTTTTGATAAATCTCAGAAAAGGGGAAAATAAAGGCTGGCAAGGGCTCTTGCTCAACTTTGCCTTCATTTCAGCAGGAGATAACAAGCTTTTCTTCTTAATTTTCAGTTATACCACAGTAAGAAAACTATCAAATTTAAGAGGAGTAATTTTGTTGAGTTAGTGTTTAAATAAATTTTCTCATAAGACATATTAGCACAAAGTTAAAATTGTGTGTGGCACCATCTGTTAAAAAAATAAGGTTTAGTTTTGATGATAGAGATGATTTTTAAAAAAAATTGTAAATGAAAATCTTGCTGTTAGTGGTATTGTGACTTTCAGTTATCAAAATTTAATGGTAGTATCAATGCTCGTTATATAGGATTAACCAAGTTTCAAAATTTTTGGTTCATCCAGTCCTAAGATATAAAATTGTGTGTGTATTTTGCATTATAAAAGAATAATTTTTGGACCAAGTGTCCAAAAAAACAGAGGGACAAAATCTGTCCATATTAAAATAAGAGGAAAAGTATGGTAAACTTCCAACTATTATAGAATATAATAGTGTGACTTTCTGGCATTGTTAATTTATCATTACATTTTTTTATAATTGGCCTATTTAATTGCTATATTACTTTTTATATTTTTTAGATACACAAGAAGCTCCTAAAACTCTAAGTTTTGAAGATTCCAGTTCACTAGAAAGCTTGGACAGTGATTCCAGAGCTACGTCACCACCTCCACCAACCCCTACTCTTGCATATCCTCTTAGACGGAGACCCGTTCTTGGAAGTCTGGCAATAGGTAGAGGAACAGGAGCCTTTACTACTTATGCTCGAACACGTGGAGAACCAGACGGCAGAACAGCCACGATGGGAAGTGACCAGAAAGGACGCGACAGTGACACGTTTACTCCGAGTCCCGTAGATCCAATATCAAAACCTTACCTTGCACAAAATCAGAAGACCTCTCCTCAGCCGAGTCCAAGATTAGCTCTTGCCTTATCTCATCAAAATAAAATAAGGTCCATGTACAGTAGTGACAGTCCAACTAGTGACAATAACACAAAGCGCCCTGGCAGCTCGTCATCTGCCAGTTCGACGACAGATTGGGACAGCGGACAGTGCACAGTACGTCGACAGAATGCAAATCGTGATTGCGATTCCAATGCATCTATTGAAAATTCAAACATGAAATGTTTTCCTGGAAAGAAAATATGTAATATTTTATCTACAGAAAGAGATTTACAAGTAATGCCTGAACATATTTGTGGAGTGTTAGGAAATAATTCTAGAATAAAAAATAATTTATCTCAACCAAGTTCTGGATTTGAATCTCAAAGTAGCGATAGTTCGGATCGTAATGATTTCATGTCTCTCAATTCAAAATATGGTTCATCTATTGCATCATTAAAAAATGTTTTTGCTTCAAGACAGTCCCAATCTTTATCAAAATTTTCTTTATGCACTGAAGAAATAGTTAACTGTATGGAAAGACTTGGTTACAAAAGTGAATCTGGAAAATTTCAGAATCAGAAAGGAAATAATAAATATTGTAAAAATGATAATTTCAATAATATTACAGAAACAAGAGTACAGATTCATAATGTAGAAACTAACAAGTGCTTAAAACCATCAGATCCACAATCAGTTGGAATTGATAGTTCGTTACCGTGTTTATCAAGTGACAATTTCACTTCGAGTGATATTCGCATTCCTCCTCCAGCAACGAATCTACAAGATAACATGTATACAATTCATACAATAAACGATACTTTAAATACACACAACGATCAAATGGGAAACTGCAGTATATTAAATACTCAGCTAAGACACCTTAGCCAAGAGCCACCCATATCAGATTTTTATCACGACCGAAATTTGGGACTTGGTTTGGCTCCATCTCTTTCTAAAATTCTTTCATCCGATGGATCTCAGGGTATCGATCATCAGGAAAGAGAATACCACCATGCAGATATTCACCTAGCTTCTATGCCAAAAATTAAATCTACCATTCCTCCAAAACATTCAAGACATCATTCCAGGATACACAACATTTTAATTCCATGCACTAATGATGATACTTTCCATCACTATATGGAACAAAAAGATAATTTAGAAAATCCAGATTGCCCTTTAGCATCGTGCAGCGTCAGAGACGACGGAGACGGAGGATCATTCACCGAAATTTCATGTTCGAGCCAGACAGATTCTGCCACCAGAGACCTATTTGCAACATTTTTCAACAGCGTTGCAAACGAACAAAAGGAATCATTTCGTGTCGAACAACTAAGTAATTTAAGTAAAGAATTTCTACTAGAAGAAAATATTCTTAACAGCAAAGATGAAACCATCAAATCTAGAGAAATTGGTTCTTTAGAAAGTTCAAATTTTTCTAGTTATTCTTCGTACAATCCCGCCTATCAGCATAAATTAAATTCGAGCGACCACACGCAAAAAGACGACGAAGCGGATTCCATCTTGGGAAGTTCAAATGCAGACTTTCCTCCCGATCTGATCGTGTCAGACTTAGAAGGTAGCGACACAGAACAGATGGAAAATATTTCCACCGTCAAACGAAATCTAAAGCATTTAAATTTAAATAATGCCAGAGGAAAAATCGAGAAGTCAATAAGTATGAAACCTCCGATGCAGTCGTCGACGTGTTAAATTTTCCTGCATAACTAGAAATGCAATTTTAACATGCCAAAATGAATTCGATTGCTTGATGTTAGCATTTAGAAATGTAAAAATATTTTGTACAGACTACTCTTGTTATTGTATAAAATTATTTTTGTACAATATGTATTTAAAAAATGTATTTTATTGAATCTCAACATTAAGCATGCCTCTCGATTTTAATACAGAATATTTTTGATATTTTTATTTACATTAATACTGTACAGTATTTGAAAAATAAATTAATTAATCCTTTATAAAAACAACGTGATAGAATTTTTACAACAAACCAAAGTGCGTATGTTAGTATTCGTTATATCTTAACTATTGCCGCTCTGCGTTTTTTGCAAGTATTCCTTTAAACGAGTTGGATAGTCTGTCATGACACCCGTGACTCCCAGTTTGAAAGCATTTTGGAAATCCTCATCTTCGTTGATAACCCACAGATAGGTCTGTAAAGACATAAAATTTAAGCATTTTTAATAGCTCCAAAATGCTAAACTTTTGATACTTTGATTTAATTCTTATATACTTTTGTTACTTTAAAGAAACATTTCCGATTTTCACTTAAAGTATAAAATTTTAATAACATGAAAAGTGCAGCACATTTTATTGTTTATAGCTACAACTTTAAACTTGGAAGCAATAATTAGTCTACATGTTTAGAAACAACCTCTCGCACAACTCCTGAAAGATAAATCAACACAAAAAAACCTTTTTAATATCCCAGTATTAACAAATTTAAACAAAACGAACGTTTTTGAAAACTTGGTCTTCATCGGGCTAATGGCCAGTATAAAATTCGAAACCAGAAATTCGAACACGGGGTTTATAAATTATTTTTAATTCCAAACTATTTAAATCTTGAAAACGTTTTTTACCTTACATGTTAATAAAGTGATAAAAATATCTTTTCACACACATAATAAGTTGCAAATACTGGTGTAGAAATGTATCTATTAGCTAGTGTTATTCCCGTTACTTTTTTCATAGCACCACCTCCATGCATACCAAATACTAGTGGCATCCTTTGCATTAATGCAGTTGCCAGGCGAATCTGCTTTTTATATTTCTAACGCTTCCAGGTTGCAAAGGTGTTGAACTCGATCAGACATTTTTACCAATTTAGCTTTACGGAGGTCGGCTTGTATTTCGGGATCAGTAGCATAGGCCGCTAGGACTGTGGTATGTCTCTGGTTGGCGATATCATACCCGTGTTCTTGTAACCTTTTGTTTAAAGAACGCTTCGTGGATCCGACGTAAACTAGATCTCGCTGGAATCTGTGCTCCCAGAGAGGAACCATATATTAATAGATGCCCGACTTTCATCTGTCTTGTCCTTGTCATTGCGTAACAGCCCAGATACCGTGTTAGATCTCTTATATGCAATCTTTGTGTCTTTATGCATAGCAATTTCTATATATTTCAGGGGACTTGTGCGAATTTGTCATTCAACAACTGGAGCAAAAGATCATACCTCTATTCCTACCTAACATCCTACTTTATAAAAAAGGTACAGTGGTACCTCAGGATACGAAATTAATCCGTTCCGAAACTGAGATTGTATCATGAAAATGTCGTATGGTGAATCATTTTTCGCCATACGATTACATGTAAAACCAAATAATTCGTTCCAACACAAAACACACTCAAATTAAAGCTAAGTAGTACATTGAAAAAAAAAAAAAACTATAGTAAGGAAAACACTGAAAAATGCATTTTGTAGTTGTAAATGTATAAATAGCCATAATAGAATAATAATTGATAAAAAAAAATTAGTTTTATTTGCACTTTACACCTTTGAGGATAGACGACGGTAGCGGTGTAAACGGGTGGCGGAAGAGAAGGAGAAGGGAAATGATACTAAAACTTAACTTACAGAATATAATTTAACAATAACTTAAAAAAATTAGTGTTGTTTTAGTTAGTTTATCCATTTCATATATTTTTTAATTTTTATTTACTGCTTTTTGCTTTCTTTCCTTCACTTCCACCAGCACTTTCACTGGATAAAGGTGGCTTGGTAAAATATCTATCCAAAGAGGTTTGGCTTTGCCTACTTTTTAGGCAAATGTCATTACTCCAAGCAGCAATACGGCCAGTGTGAACCTTTTTTGGGATGTTTCTTTTCAATAAAATCGGTCACTTTCTGATAATACCTGGAGATTTCATTTATCAAGCGAGATCCTTCCATGACGAAGCAAACACGCGGACAGAGACCAATGAACAGAAGTGAATAAAAAATGGCGCTGCTAACTAATGTAACATCGTATGGTGAGTTTTTGTTCGTATCGTGGAGCAAAAAATATGTTCGAATTTCGTGTCGTATCCTGAAAATTTTGTATTCTGAGGCATTCGTATCCTGAGGTACCACTGTATGTGGAGGACATTGTCATTCTTTAGAAGGCTGAGCCCAACATAAATGATTTCATAAACCCAATGAACAATACTTACTGTCAGGATGGAGCAGAAGAGTGACACACATGTGCATTTCCTGGATGTCAACATTTGCCTTGACGCATGCGGAGTGCAAACCAGCGTATATTATAAACCTAGCTACGTACCAATATTTATTCTGTCGAACTCTGTGGACCCTTTTTCTTACAAGATCTCTGTGTTTCAAGCCCTAACTAGAAGGGCTTACACCCTCCATACTAGATGGGATGATACTGTGGTTGAATTAAGGCGCATTGAAAACATAGCAGTAAAGCATGGATACAGTAGAAGCGTGATACGTAATTTATCGAGCAAATACGCCAACTTGTTAAGGGCTGACCACACTCATACATCAAAGGTAAAGCCTTATAACACACATAATAACAACAGAAACCAATCACACACTGGTGCAATACAGCCAGCACCTAAGATGCATTTGTAAAGAAATTACTACGCATAAAGACACAAAGATCGCATATAAGAGATCTAACACGGTATATGGGCTGTTACGCAACGGCAAGGACAAGACAGATAAAAGTCGGGCACCAGGCATCTACATGGTTCCTCTCGGGGACCACAGATTCCAGCGAGATCTAGTTTACGTCAGATCCACGAAGCGCTCTTTAAACAAAAGGTTACAAGAACACGGGTATGATATCGCCAACCAGAGACACCACCGTCCTAGCGGCCTATGCTACTGATCCCGAAATACAAGCCGACCTCCATAAGGCTAAATTGGTAAAAATGTCTGATCGAGTTCAACACCTTTGCAACCTGGAAGCGTTAGAAATATAAAAAGCAGATTCGCCTGGCAACTGCATTAATGCAAAGGATACCACTAGTATTTGGTATGCATGGAGGTGGTGCTATGAAAAAAAGTAACAGGAATAACACTAGCTAGTAGATAACGTTTCTACACCAGTATTTGCAACTTATTATTTGTGTGTGTGAACGTAAAGATATTTTTATCACTTTATTAACACGTAAGGTAAAAAACGCTTTTCAAGATTTAAATAGTTTGGAATTTAAAAATAATTTATAAACACCGTGTTTGAATTTCCGGTTTTGAATTTTATACCGGCCATTAGCCTGACAAAGACCAAGTTTATGGTCGAAAACATTCGTTTTGTTTAAATTTGTTCATACTGGGATATTAAAAAGGTTTTTTTGTGTTGTTTACACATTTAGAATAATAATCCAGAAGTAGATCGAAATGTTATTCTTTAAATTATAGTAACCCATAAAACTTCATTTGTACTAAAAGAAGAAAAATTCTTGATATGTTAGTTGACAATTTTTTTGAATCAGAACCAATCATTCGTGAATTAAAGAATTTGGAAACTAATTATTGCAAATATGAGTAATGCACGCATGCGCACAACCCTACCCATTAAATGAGTTCTTTCTGTCTAGATCTTGAATTTTCAGAATTACTAGCATACAAGATCAAACTAACTGTTAATAAAACAAACCTAGGTTTACATAGATATTGAAGAACACTCCTGGATAGTTACATTTTGTTAAAAAATTTTTTATGTATCAAGATTTAAAATAAAACAAAATAGATATTTTGGTTAAAACTTTTGACACAAGTTTTATAATGTCTATATTATCCTATAATCAGAGTTTCATATAATTATATAGTAGTAGTAAGTTAAAAAAAACTTACTTGTATTCCTCTCTTTTCTAAATGTTCAAATAGTTCTTTTCTCATCAATAATCTGCAATAAAAAAAGTTTAATTTTACTAAACACTAATATTAATCAATTAAAGAAATTTAACTGTAAGCAAAAACAATAAGCTTTATACAAAATCAGTTAAGTGTTTTCCTGTTACTTCTGCATTAAAAAAAAGCCTGCAGTGTTTACATAAATAATGACGACATAGAATTTAAATTGTAAAAAACTCCCAATAAATATAACAAAAGCAAAATCCATAAAATGTGGTATAACAATATACAATACACAGAAGACAGTTCTATTTGTAACACTGAAGTTTATGCAAAATAAAAAATGCATATAAAGTTTCGTTAAAATTACGAAAAACAACAACCAATGAAATTATATAGACATAAAATAAGAATGAACTACATAAACTATTGGCAGTGTTATAAAGGAATTTAGAAAATCGGTAATCCAGAAACACTCCCAACATACTGGGTTGGACAAAATTGAATGCTTGCATAAAAGTAGCCACACATTGTTGGTATTTGCTGGAACCTATTATGATTTTTCCTTTTGAGTATCGCAACACATTATGTTGAACTTTTGATTAATCAACATCCCATGGTGAGTTTTGCTTCCAACCAGAGAGGTAGTGCTCCAAGACAATGCAAACTTACACTACTGAATATCCTAATGTTTACGAACCACAACTGGGCACAGTTGGACGTCTTCCTTGCCCTCCACCGATCACCTGATCTTAATCATCAAACTATTGTGAATCTTGGAGGCCAAAAGTGCACAGCAAATCACTTTTGGAACTTGAATGAGTCCATTCTTCACGAAGAAAAGAAATTTCTCCAGACATTATCCAAAATCTATATTTTACGTCGGGTAAACACAAGACCTCTAGTGACATCAAGCCGAATGTTTTGAGTGTTCACATTGTTTTGTTCAACCCTGTAGTAGCATCAATTTGTGGAAAAAGAAGTAAATTCATTATCGAAAACTACAGATCTAAAATTATCATCATAAAATTTTTAGAAATGCTATTATTATCTACAGATTATAAAGATTATGTTTAGTAATAAATTGTTTATTTCACTTGCAAACACAGAATTCAAAACAAGTACTTAAAGATTACAACTATTCTCAAGTTTGTTTATAAGGAACGTTCAGAAGAAAGAACTTTTGTGTAATAGTATGAGGAGTTTGTCAATGCCCAGAGTCAATGGAACAACAAACATGATGTTCACAGTGTCATTGAGTCTCGCTACTGGTAGATTCTTCACAAGTTCTAATCTTAATTAATTAAGATTAGAACTTGTGACAAAGATAAATGCAACAGTACACCAAAAGCTATAAAATAACTCTGGTTTATGTAGCAATTCTATTTTGTGGATGGTGCAATATTATATTTAATTTTGACCTCAAATTTTCTAACTCATCTGGCTTTAAAATACTACATGATGTTCCACAAGTAAAAAAAAAACTAGTTATTTCAAGCATGTATTTTACCTATGGATCATTTGTGAAATAATGTGGGGATAAACAGACTATAATTCATAAAATACAAATCCAACTAAACTATTATATTTCTCCCAAACACCATATTTATGGAAGATTGTGATCTAATGATGCCAAGTTGTGGGAGTTAGACATTAATTTTATGACAAATATCTTCCATGTAAGTTTAACGTAGCTTTGTTTTCTTTTTGTCTAAGTCTCCTGCTAAAATTATGGAAATAGTATAACGATCTTGTGCCGTAACTGTAAAGAGTTCGTTAAATTTATGAGAATAAATACCCGAACGACTAAACAAATGAATAGGTGTTGTTAGATCAGCGCACAAATGTTTTTATATGACTAATTTATAAACCGTGTGTCCTACAGAAATGTAAAATGGCAGATTTTGAAAGCTCGTGGACAGTAACAGTTTATATGCAACATCTCTAAATCTATCTCACAGTTTTGGAAAGGCAAGCAGTTTAACATCTTCGTTGTGTCGAAACTCATAACCTAAAAGGTTATAAACAAAGTATTTATACAACTGTATCAATAGGAATAAAATAAATTACAAATTCGGAAAGTTTATTAAATGTACTTTATTTTACATAACTCGTAGGGTTTATTATTCTACCATTTTTAGGTCCCACGTTAAGCATTAGAGTGGAGTTACTTTGTGACGAAACTTCCGACACAGTCTTTCTAGTGTATCTTTCCAATTAGATGTATTTACAATAAAAAAAAAATTTAAAAAAGTAAATTTTAGAGGATAAAATAGAATTGTGCTGTAATGGAACAGATGTGCCACCATTATCATCATCTGGAATAGGAATCATTTTCATACCAAACAATTGTAAACACAAAAGTAATTAAGAAGATATTTTAATAAATATATAACAGCTATCAAACTGTATGCAGATTACAACAAACTTTTAAATCAAACTGTACTGTATTTGAAATCTTCGAATAAATCTTCAAAGTGAGAGAAATAGTGGCATCACTGTTGGTATGTTGGAGTGCAAAGATACTTGCGATTGCAGGATATAGATTGCGTGATAGAACTGGTCAGAATTTCATTTGTGTGTCACAATGTAGATTTCCAATCACAATCTAGCGTACTTTTTGATGGGCACATTTATGTTAAAAAAATTGGTAACAGGAATAGCTAGAACAATGTAATTATACAGTAATAAGCTTTAAAAAGGAACTGTGTTGTAACATACATTCTCTGTTGTAGTGTGCGGGTGTAAACAATATTAAGATGGAGCAAGGTTGGACAGGTCCACCCTAAAATCTCCTCCTCCATTCTGAAATAATTTATTTAAGTCTACTTTGGTAAATCATTTCGTAATTAAGGAAACCTTCCAAGTAAATTGCAAATTCTTACTAAACTTTTTCCATTTATAACAATGTTCTGCCCAACCTCTTCTCTCAATGAAAATCCTAGTGCTGTTACTACCGCACCAGAGTTTTCTGTTTTGTCATCGTTCATTTGGTACCACAAAAACTGAATGACAAAAACAAGGTACCGCTGTCTAAAGCATATTCTTAAAAGGTATTTTTACATGTTGCTTTGAAATTGGCTCAGTAAAATAAAAAAAAAAAAACTTACTTTTCCATTAGCCATAGAAACCAATCTAATTTCTGTCGACTCTTAAAAGAGGATACAAGATTTGGATTTCTGTAACGAAAACAAAATGAAAAACAATTTAATTTACTGCTAATTAATGCAGTTAAAATTTATTAATTGTAAATATATTTAGTTGTTTAAAGTAATTTACCTGTAAACAACTCTAGGCAGCAATATTTCTAAACATGATTCTTTCAGTGGAACAAATGGCAAAAGTCCAACATAGGTTAAAAAAAGAAGATAGCAGACACGTTTCGCAGAAAACAACAATGGAATATTTGGATTCTGTATGAAAATTTAAGATTATAAAAATATATTTTAATTGTTTTAAATTAGTTTAGTATAGAATTTTATTGTTATATTCTACAAGTTAGAAATTATGTGAGGTTCCAGACAGAAGTTGACTTAGAGGTCCGAATGGGGACTATCAAATCGAGAAATTAAAAATCTCCTTTTACAACAACTCGAAAGGAAGAAATTAAAGATCTCGATTAAACAATGAAAGTTTTTTTTTTGTAAATTATTTAAACAATAGAAAAGACTAAAGAAGTTGAGGGAAACATGGCTGGAGAGGAGTCATATTTAGTGGCGAAACTGACTTCTCCTGTGCCCGCCAATCAGTTTCAAATTGTCACCAGATGATGAGTAAAGACCAATGAAAAGGTGGCTTTAAGGGAAAAACTTATAAAACCGCGCATTTCAAGGATGGGACATTCTTGGTTCATAGTGCTCCTCTCATGGACTTTGTACTCTTGTCCAACAACAAAAGCTTGTTCGACGTCACGGGATTCATTTTGGCTATCCCATCTCGTCAAGATTCGCCCAGGTACACCTAGTCATTGGAGGTCATCTCTGCAAGTTGTGCTGTGCACCCCGGGGCCATCACTCTCCACATCACCTTTGCCAGAAGAAAAGAAACGATCGTCGTAAAATTTGGACTTTTGAACGGTCTTGTTGTCCACCTTGTGATAGGCATTACGCCTCATTATCAGAATAGTTTAATATATATATAAATAAATTTTCTTAAAACAGTTTTAAATGGAAAACCTGCCTCAGTGAGTCTTTCCACTCCCACACAATAGTGTTGACCGTCGATTGTCATGACAATTTCCACCCAATCAGCTAACCTCACAATTAGAAAACAAAGTTTTTTTTAAATACTTCAATAAAATCAAAATGCCCAGAAACAATAGAAGCTCCATTTCATATATTTATGATTTTGTTTGTTTGTTTTTTCGTAATTACTGGTGTAATTATCCACAGGTGCACTTTTAGCAAATGCAGATGATAAACTGTTTCATGTTGGGATGAAATTCCAAATACAAGCATTGTATTTTAGAAGCAGCTTTACAGTTATTTTTCTTTTATTCTTAAAAATCAAATAATCCTTACTTAGACAACAATGGCAAAACATCAAAAAGGGCAGAGAAAGCAAGCAAAGATAGAATTAAAGTACTCTATTGTTTGCAGAAAGAAGAATAGCAACTATAATTCCTTCATAAATAGAGAAAAACCAATCATTAAGAAAAAATTCACTAAACAGATTAGAAATGAAGCATCTTTTTCCTCCTAAGAAGTAAGAAAATCATCACAAAGATTATTAAACATTCATTGAAAAAAATAAAAACTGAAGAAGAATCTCGCAAATTGATTTAGAGGCCGCAGGAAATTCTTGATAATCACATTTGAGAATCTCTGCTCCATAGATAAGTTTGGTAAATGAACTTAAAATGTATCAGTGCAATCATCATTTAGTAAAAGAATTAATTTCATATGCACACATTCAGTTATTATAAAAAGTTGCTTCCAGTGCCAGCACTTTACACACGCTGTCTTTATACTGTTTTCCATCAGTGCAACAAAACATTATTATTCCATTATCAATTTTATTACAGAGAAGAGTACAAATCATCCTTTATTTTGGATAAAGAATTATCTGACAATTATTGAAAATTTGATACAATTGTTATAAATATAAATTTTGTATAATAATTTTTTATTGGAGTAGCTACTTAGAAAGAAGAAAATAATTGTTCAGTAATTAATTATTTACTATATCCTATCATTTCCTAGGTGTTAAAAAACTGGTATTTACCTAACTCCACTTATATTTAAATTTAACAATCCGCAAAACCTTTTATAACAGTGTTGTCTCCGTAACAAAGGTTTCGTGGATTGTTATTACTCAACGCAGTGTTATTAGAAGTCGTTTTGTATTTAAATTTATATTATGCTTCTAAAAAAATGTTTTGATAATTACAGCAAGTTGTATTTGACTAATAATAAACCAATTCAGGACAAAAAGTACTTTTAATATTCTGTTACATATTCGTGTAATATAAAAAGCCAAAGATAATCTTACCAAATATCTGAAGATGGATTACTTATGGGCTATAATTGAGCAGCAGATTGCAAAAGATTGTTCACAAAAAATAAATCAATGTGCACAGAAATAGGATTTAATTCAGCTTACTGTGAAAAGAAAAAAGAAAGAATGTTCCTTCCCTAGTCAATTTTCAATGCAATTAACAAGAATCTAATCAATTATATGTATATTTAGTAGTACTAGAAAAAGAATCCAAGCAATATAACTTTAAATCTGGTACAAAATGTATTTTAATTACATTTTCTTAAATTACTATATGAAAACAATATAATGCAATTCTATTTATAAATGCTAAAAATATGTAATTTAAAAAAATAAAATACTAATTTTGTTCAGAAAACATTATGTTATGTTAATCTGCAATTTTTAATGAAAATTTAGTAACTCAAATAGCAATTGTATCTAAACAGTTTTACCTAAATAGATACAATTGCTATTTGTAGTTTAATCAGTGTAGTTTTCATCTAAAAGCAGAAAAAAAAGTACAAAAACATTCTTATGTGTAAACAAGTAACTATTTATTTTGATTGTCACAATGCCTGGCACAATGCTCTCCACCTCAAATTAGTCGTGTCTTGTCCCCATATATTGTGCTTTTCCTTTAACGATAGTTGTGCACGTAATCTATCCAACACCTTTCGGGGAAAAAAGTTTTAAAATTGAAATAACGCGACTTCCAGTTTGCATTGGAAGTTCCTATATAGATTATCAGGATTTCCATATCTGGTCTTGTCTTTCGTCTAACTCGCTTCATTCTCGAGATTAATAAAGAACGGATGAACAAATGGACAGTGGAAATTTATAAGTCTATGATTTTTTCAAATTGCAGCCCAATGATATATACGCAACTTAAAAATCATTCTTAAAATTCTGATTAATTACTTATTATTGGGACAATAAGCATATAATGTCATCTGGAGTTCGTTTTTTTTATTGTTGATCCAAATGTTAAGATTAAATGCATATGCTAAAGTAATTTCAAATATCAAAATGCATAAAAACATTACAATAAAACTTATACTTACCTCTTCATAACATTTTTTTGTAATCTCGTTACTGAAATTTCCCCAAACAGTGATATTTTCCCTGTTGTACTGTTTAATCAATTGATTTACCTATATAAAAATTAATTAAAATGGTTTAAAATTTAATTTTATTATTATTCCCACTTTTTAACAAACTTCAAATATTAAATTTTTAATAAAAAAAATTATTACAATTACAATTCCTTGTGACCAGAAATAATCAGTTTCCTCCAATACAGAACTATTATTATCTGTTTTATTTTCATCTTAACTAATTTTAAAAAAGAATATATTAATAATCTAAAAGATTTATAAATTAAATTAAAAGTATTTAACAACAATTGAAGTTTAATATTAAATAAAAACTGCATATGACACTTTGGGGTTTTTAAAATGATTCAATAAAGAACTTCAAAATTCTATATATGCTTTCAAAGTTGTAGTTAAAAGACTTATAGAATCAGATCTATAACTTAAAAATATAGAATTTTAATCTTAAGACTTAAGATCTATTTCGAATCACATAGTTTAAAATAATATACAAAACAATCCCTAAATACAGTAGAGTCCCGAAAACTCGGCACTCAATAACCCAGCAGTCTGGATAACTCGGCCACACCCTGGCAGAGTGAAAAAACCCCTAGTTAATTTTCATTATAAACAGCTTTATGCCTCAAAGTATTTTTCTGGGGTCTGTCTTATCAGGTAAATTACTGTACACTGTGTATTCATTAATTTTCATTTTCATGTAGTAAAGGCCTTCATAAAGTGCGTACTTTTCCTTTGTTTAAGGGTATTTGGGCAGTTTATTCTCTGTTGTATTCTCAAGTAAACAATACATACAAGTACAGTACAGTATTTTCTAAGGAAACACTCACTTATATTTTTTAACCCCATTCCCGATAACCCGGCATTTTCACAAACTCGGCCACCCTTTGGTCCACATTAGGCCGAGTTTTATTTATAAAAACAAAACTTTCAAGATTGCAGTTCACTCTCTCTCATATTTGATTTCAACTATTGAAGGTTCTAAGAAAAAAATCTTTTATTATCTCATTCTGAATATATGGATATTTATCAAATACAAGAATAAATATGAATAATGTCTACGAAAATACATGATACTCAACACAATTTAATAAAACTGGAAAAGTAACCAAATGAAGTAGTAGTAATACACCTTGATTAAATATATTACAGGAGTTACGCAAGGTGTACTGTTTCTTTCATTTGATGATACTCAACCCCAATCTAATACGACAAATATTTATTAATGAGAAAAAAACATAAAACAATGTTTTGAGTAGGTTTTAGTTATACAATCTGGCCAAAAGTATCCAGAAACTCCTACAAAAGATTCAGTCAGGTATAAGATGAAGTCAATGAATAAATACATTGTGTATGTTCAGAATACTAGCCAAATGAATCATACTAAAGAACTTAGTGAGTTTACATGAGGCACCATTATCGGCTGCCATTTTTGCAGCAGGTTAAACAACTGTAGCAGAGTAATTTTAGACTTGTAATAAAGTAGGAATACAAAGGACCATGTCTTACTCAGCTGTCATTGATATAGTAAACTGTAGCAAGACATGGTCCTTCATATTCCTACTTCAACAGAAACTAGACTGGACAGGAAAAAAATTACAGACTAGATCACTGAGTTTACAGTAAGTGGTGCACCAAAATCAAAATCAGACAACAGTAAAAATTTAAAATGCTTCCACGTTCTGGATAGCTTCTGAAAATGATGATGCTAGAACAAGAAGGTAAGCAGCTGACATGGTGAAGAGAATAAATTGGATATTGGAGCACTGGAAGTGAAAGCTCTGGAGCAGTGGTGTCCAAATTATGACCTCTATGCCAAATCCAGCCTCTGGAACACAATCTGGTCTGCAGGAATACAAGTATTTGACATATCACTTAAAACGATAAAATAGATCTACTTTTGTATATATGGAATATACAAAATATTTATGGTCCAACTACCTACAACTTACAATTTGACCCACCAATCAAAAAGTTGTGAGCAATCACAGTTCACAAATTGTGTATAGCAAGTGTCCAGAGAACGCCACCATTGAAGGATGTGTTGTTCCAACAGTATAGTTTAATAAAGTTAACACAATAGTATAGGAAATTCTCATGGTTTACATTAATTTCCTGACTACAATTGAAAGGAAACTCAAAACAAAGACACATGGAAACATTTTAGATAATTCTGTACTTCCAACTTTGTGGCAACAGTTCAGAGATTGTCATGTTGGAAGAAATAGTGTATGCTCCTTGTCCACTACAGAAACAGACATTGCAGGATATGCTTAAACTCCTTATCTTAACCCAATAGAGTATCTTTTATTTACGAATTGGAATACCACGTGAAAGCAAGATCAAATCAGCCAAACTTGATTGCCGAACTCATTGCTGTTCTTCAGAAGTGACAGCACATTCTGCCATCTACTTACCAGAACCGGTTGTAAACCCTTCTCAGAATAAGGATGTCACAGAGAAGAGAAGATCAACAAAGTACTTACACCATTCATACTAACACAAGTTTGCAGGAATTTATACTTTTGGCCAGATATAGTTGATTTATTATCTGAACTTATGCTAACCTTTTTAATCAACAATTCATTATTATTTTTTATATCTATATTAATTGGAACATTTTGAAATTTCTGAAAGACATCTTTGAGTAGTGGTATTTTTCTATCTTCATTGCCTCTGCACACATTACCTGTTTAAAAAATATTTAAAAAATTGTTGTTAGACATCTTCGGCTAAGATGCTTTATATATATTAAAAATTTAACGATACAATACTTTTATATAGTCTACACTTTAAGATAATTTGAAATAATTTTTTTTATTTCACTAACCTCCAGCAAAGTCCACAGGTAAAACAGGTTTTAACAATGGGAGTTCCTACATTCAAAAATATTAAATAAAAATATTTGAAATAAAAATGCTTTTAAGAAAATTATTTTACTTTATCATCATCTCACCTCATAGTTCAAATCAGATATATTTACATCTTTTCCAGTACTTCTTAATAGATTGTTATCATGAGAAACAACTACTTGTCCATCTTTAGTAAGTTGTAAATCTATTTCCAACATATCACTATTTTGCATTACGGCACTATTAAAATAATAATAATTATATATATTTATATTAATTTTCATATCAATACGTTTACAAGCAACTTTTTATATTCTTCTAAATAAACGTTAATTGTAATACTAGACATTATTCCAACTTAAAACCTATGGAGAAAATTACCAAGAACATTCGGTATTTCAAGCTGAAGGGCAAATCAAGCCCCAAAATACATTTATACGAATAAAAGAAAATACCAAGATGGCTACACGTTGTTGGCGATGAAGAAAGATTACTAATTTCTTTCGCACGCAGTTGTTTTTGATTGCGTGACAAAGTCAAGAATTACAAAAATAATTACTAAAAAATAAAAAATTAATACGGAATTATGGAATATATTTTAAATAATCATTTTGTATTAGATTATATATCATTCAGTAGCATAGCAAACTTAACTGGCGCCCGGGACACGACACTTTTTTGGCGCTCCCCTCCCCCAAATCTCGTTTGTCTCGGAGACCATTTGGCGTGCCACCGAGATGACGCCCGGGGAACGATAGACCCCCTTGGCTACGCCAGTGATTATTAAATTATTTCTTTTGATGAAATAAAGTTTGGCATTTTCAATATTGACATTTCATTATATTAAAATTTGTAATATGAATAGAGTTCTCACCCCGTAAAATTTACAAAAATTCCTTATTTTATAAAGGAAAAAAAAAATTTCTTTCTTTCTTTCTACGTAAAAACTATGAAAAATTAGATTAAAATCAATACTGTATATTGCAATCTTCAATCTTACAAAATGTCCACGTTACATTACAAAATACTTACTGTTCAAAGGCAGTAATTGTATTCTCCAAGTTTTCTCCTGCACCTTAAAATTGTCGGTTAAAAAAAAAAAAAAAATTACTAAAATAT